>NC_060148.1:107578096-107879263 GCF_021461385.2 Schistocerca piceifrons
ACACTCCTGGAAATGGAAAAAAGAACACATTGACACCGGTGTGTCACACCCACCATACTTGCTCCGGACACTGCGAGAGGGCTGTACAAGCAATGATCACATGCACGGCACAGCGGACACACCAGGAACCGTGGTGTTGGCCGTCGAATGACGCTAGCTGCGCAGCATTTGTGCACCGCCGCCGTCAGTGTCAGCCAGTTTGCCGTGGCATACGGAGCTCCATCGCAGTCTTTAACACTGGTAGCATGCCGCGACAGCGTGGACGTGAACCGTATGTGCAGTTGACGGACTTTGAGCGAGGGCGTATAGTGGGCATGCGGGAGGCCGGGTGGACGTACCGCCGAATTGCTCAACACGTGGGGCGTGAGGTCTCCACAGTACATCGATGTTGTCGCCAGTGGTCGGCGGAAGGTGCACGTGCCCGTCGACCTGGGACCGGACCGCAGCGACGCACGGATGCACGCCAAGACCGTAGGATCCTACGCAGTGCAGTAGGGGACCGCACCGCCACTTCCCAGCAAATTAGGGACACTGTTGCTCCTGGGGTATCGGCGAGGACCATTCGCAACCGTCTCCATGAAGCTGGGCTACGGTCCCGCACACCGTTAGGCCGTCTTCCGCTCACGCCCCAACATCGTGCAGCCCGCCTCCAGTGGTGTCGCGACAGGCGTGAATGGAGGGACGAATGGAGACGTGTCGTCTTCAGCGATGAGAGTCGCTTCTGCCTTGGTGCCAATGATGGTCGTATGCGTGTTTGGCGTCGTGCAGGTGAGCGCCACAATCAGGACTGCATACGACCGAGGCACACAGGGCCAACACCCGGCATCATGGTGTGGGGAGCGATCTCCTACACTTGCCATACACCACTGGTGATCGTCGAGGGGACACTGAATAGTGCACGGTACATCCAAACCGTCATCGAACCCATCGTTCTACCATTCCTAGACCGGCAAGGGAACTTGCTGTTTCAACAGGACAATGCACGTCCGCATGTATCCCGTGCCACCCAACGTGCTCTGGAAGGTGTAAGTCAACTACCCTGGCCAGCAAGATCTCCGGATCTGTCCCCCATTGAGCATGTTTGGGACTGGATGAAACGTCGTCTCACGCGGTCTGCACGTCAAGCACGAACGCTGGTCCAAACTGAGGCGCCAGGTGGAAATGGCATGGCAAGCCGTTCCACAGGACTACATCCAGCATCTCTACGATCGTCTCCATGGGAGAATAGCAGCCTGCATTGCTGCGAAAGGTGGATATACACTGTACTAGTGCCGACATTGTGCACGCTCTGTTGCCTGTGTCTATGTGCCTGTGGTTCTGTCAGTGTGATCATGTGATGTATCTGACCCCAGGAATGTGTCAATAAAGTTTCCCCTTCCTGGGACAATGAATTCACGGTGTTCTTATTTCAATTTCCAGGAGTGTATATGTGTTTATGTAGAGACGCTATGGCTTTTATTTTTTTGAAACCTATCATTTTATTCATTCTCCCATAAAAGCTATACTGGCCTAACTTCGATAGGCTGAAGAGCAGCAAAGTGTCCGAAGCTTGCGCACCACACGATAATGTGGTGGGAGTGGAAGGAATAACAAAGAAAATGGAGTGTTTACGACAAAGTCGTGCATTCAGCCTTTCACAGAATGTGCCTGTGTGTAAGAATCTTTCAGAACTTATTCGGCTTACTGGGTATACATTTGCGCTCAACACGCCAATGAACTATATACATTGGATGATGTGTAGCATATCAGTATCATTCTCCTTTGATTTGTACTCCGAACAGGAATAGTGCTCGAGGAAAACGACCATCAGGACTTTTCAGAGTGCAGTAGGTAAAGCCGTCATCAAGCTGAAGCCTGGTTTGGTCACCACAGTGCTTCGCGAGCCATTGACCGACTGTAGGTTGTGGTCACTCGCCGTCTTCCTACTTCTGAACTAACTTACCCAGTTAATAATTGTGGAACAAAGTTAATTATTGGGTCTCCGAACAATTCTACAGTTCCAACATTTTCGATTTCCATAAATCAATGTCAGAGATGAAAGAAGAGATAAGTGACAGAAGGAATCTCGGGAGCAATGCCTGAATCCCAAATCTCTGGAGTTGTAATCCCACATTCATCCACTCGGCAGCTGAGGCATATATGTCCCAATTGCATTTATTGCTGCATTGTTATCATTACAAAAGGTACGAGTGAGAGGGAGTAATTACATTTATCTGCGTGTTTTTGAATTTATGCAAACAGAATATTAACAGTAAATCGTTCATTGTGGTAAGGGTACTTCCAAAATCGTCAGTCACTGTATTTTGTTGTGCTTTTTCTCGACAATCTCGTGCTAACGAAACAAACAGGTGACAAATATACTCCATCACTTTTTTTTACGCTGCGTGATGGAGTCACTAACTTCATGGTGGAAAGTGAAATATCACAAAGACAAGAAATCAGCCTGCATCCTATTTCTTTGTACAGGACGCCTATGGAGTTATGTCAAAAGAGTATATTCTATATGGACGTAGTTAGATATAAAAAAAATACGTATCCAACGGATCAGTGTATGGACGATCACACCTTCCTCAGATATCTATGTGTCTCGCTGTCCCCCTTGCTTTATTGCGGATCGTTCTAGTAATTCTGCTTAGAAAGACTTCCTCAACACTTGTGTCAATTTTCCATTAATCTATCAACGTTGAGCCACATGAGGCTTTATTATTCTTCATATTCAGTTATTTGCGTGGTAAGATCAAAAGTTTGTCATGACGATTTCAAAAGGTTGTTGAGGTGGTAATGTTGAGATTTCGTGGTAACCATTTTAATGTGGCTTTAAATGCTGCAAAACCAAATAGAATCCGAGAATAAGTTGTTCATTAAGAAACCCACACATCTGAACAACAAAACGAGACTTAAGCTCCTTCCTTCTACAACCACACAAGATCCGTGATTGCCTTGTCATGGAGCTGAGATACTGAAAACTTCTGTTGTACAGATAAATGGAAGTTCCCATTCATGTAAGCTTCAAAAGAATGTGGTCCTAACAGGTATTCTGATCACACATTGGCCCACATAATGTAAGGTAGGTTCCTTTCCAACTCTTGCTGATAATGGGTACTTTCCTTAGACAAGAAAACAATATTTTTCCTGAGCAAACAGTGGTATATGGCACATTTATAAGTAAACAACACTCTTGAGCGAGACATGGCACAAGTCGACACAACGAAGTACGGTAGGTTACGAATCGTTGCTCCACACCATTGTCAGATAATTCAGTAACAAACATGGGCCTAAATCCTTTCGTATTCATATTTTTTCAGTGTGGTCGTGCATTGTTGAACAAGATGCTTGAAGTGCAACTGCTCTTTTGCAGATAATTTTCATTGGAGACTGCTCATCTGATTAAGAGTGGGTGACACACGTTTCCTGCCACTTTTTATTGCTTCCAATATGTGGTCTGAGACAGCCTGAAAATACAGGACATTTTTCTCAATCAGGCATGGCTTCTTTACGAGGGGACTGAGGCAAATGGTCTCATCATGCGTTACATAGTTTTTGCGGATGTTCATGCACCCACAAATCGGCCACTAAACTCTCCTTTACAAGATGGATTCGGAACTCAAAGACTGCAGTGCTGAAACAAAAGTATAATTCTGATAACATTGTTTTTTGTCATCTTCGGTGCAGGACTATCAATAAAACCCATTTAATTCCTCATTTTTACTATGTAAAGAGCGATACAGAGACTTCTTGGACACCCTGTAGATGAAATAGATGTGCATAGTAACATGATATCTATCTTTGTTAATACTCTTACTTTGTGTTGACATGCCGCCTTACATAGTTCTGGGTAACTGAACCAGGGTAATGCGGGTAAACGACGCCCACGCTCGTCATCCAGAGAAAATTTTGGATTCAGCTGCCTGCAGTGTACGGCCACCACCTACTTGCTGTCGTTTTCTTGCAGACGAGGAGTGGCAGCTGGAGGACAGAAGCCACGATACGCTCTCCGTGAACACTGACTGCGTGCAGCTGTTGGTGAACGCCCTGGACCACCCCACGTGTCCGCTGGAAGACCTGCCACTGGAAGCCGTGAAGCAGCGCGAGCAGTGCCGCGAGCAGCTGTGGGACGACGTGGTGCAGAGGTCGCCCCACATACCCGTCACCAGCTACCTGGCCTACACGCAGAGGATAAACATCAACCTCTGTCTGCTGGCGTGGATGGCTGTCAACTCGTACGGCATTTGTCAGGACGTCCCGTTTAGTACGATACAGTCCATGCACGATGCTCGCTGCTATTTCGATAGTCCTGACGATCAATCATGTCTGCAGTCGAACGCTACAGACGCCATCTGCTCTGTTTCCAGAGCTATTCTGTTGCTAAAGTGTCGCGACTTTTCCTCCATCAGGACTTCCCATAATTGTACGTTCACTAGTTCCGCATTTCCATTATTGAATAGTAGTAGCAGTGTACTGTATCAAAAGCTAACAGAAGAAACACTGAACTACAGAAACAGTTTAAACAACGCCACCTTGAAATACAAGGATTTCAAAATTGACAGCTTGAAGCCTTTAGAAATCTCATTTATACTGATAAATATCATTTTCCGTTTTTCGACTGCCGGAGTATACATGTACCTTCCCCAGTTACGTAACTTGCCTGGAAAGATTTTGTTGTCCTTTCAGATCACGTGCATAACCCAGATCCTGTGTTCTGAGGTCGTGTATCGTATGGCAGGCGTCCCTGACTTACCTACAGCAGTGCTGATAGACAGCGCCCTCACACATCTCAGCTGTATGTGGCTGAACTCATTCTGCTACCAGATGTATGCTTGTGTTCGCCATCTCAGGCTTCCGGACCAGCTACTACCTGCTGAAGCAAGCCAGTTATTCCGTCGTGAGGTGCTGTGTGTGTTTATACCGTGGAGTATAGTATGTGTGGCAGCTGTTGCTTTGGAAAAGACGAGTAAATATCACCTGATCCACAGTCGTATAGTAGTCCTTGCAGGGATTTCAGTATCTGTGGCATTCAACTTGGTTTGTCTCGGACTGATTGGATACATGTACCTACGTACTCGGTGCTCCATGCGGCAACTCGAAATTGTTGATAACAAGAAATTTACCTCAAAGAAGCAATATCTTTTTATGTCAGTTAAAGCCATTATATTAAGTGGAATAGGAATTATTATTAGAATTGGGTTCCACCAAGCTCAGGGAATAGCGCAGTTAGTGTACTATATACATCTAGCTACGATGGTGCAAGGACCAGTGCTCTTCGTCTGTTTCGTTTGCAATGGAACGACGCTCCCTCTACTGAAGAACAGGATACTTCTTTGGTGGGACCCAACCAGCATCCCTGCAGGTCTAGAGCTGTGTTCAGCAGCCGAGAGGAATCTGGCCAGGAGAAACAATGAACAGTCTCCCTTTTCAGAATCCTCGCTGTAGCCTCCTTCAGTATTTTTTGCAAATAACTGTCTCCACACTACACTGCATTAAGCCCAGCAATAAAAATGGACTCTACCTGGTATGACAATATTAAATGCCATTAAATCTAATATCGTACAGCCAGTACTTCTCTTTCCTAACGTCTCCTTCATTTATAACTGTGTGCTTATTTGTGAGTGGTAGCCTCTGTCTACCTATTCTAATGCACTGAGACTACTTACTAAAATTGTTGGGAAATTCTTTGTGTATACAATAGGCTGCGTCAATCACACAGCCTGTTATATACAAGGAAAACGCAGCACGTTGTCAGAGGGATTTCCGTTCGTCAGGGTCATCTACCGTGGCGATGGTGCATTTCTGGACACATGCTCGTAGGACGTTTTTTCTCCGTTTTCCTTCGAGGATCTGTCTTTGCAGTTTGTCGGTTTTATTAATGTATAATGTATGATTATAGTATATAACATTATGTCTGAAACAAGGAAATTTTCGATATGTGTGTGAAAGATGTACTTTTACATGATTTGTAATTCAAGTACCATGACAAGAGACATTCAGATACTTATAAAATCAAAAGAGAGGGGCCAATGACTGAAGTGGTGTGTGCATGAAAGTGTAAATGGGTTTGTTGAGCTTATTAGTGGTTCGATCACTTAGAGTGGCTCAAACAGGTATGGTAATAAAGTAACATATGACTTGTTGTGTGAAATAAGGCTTGAAGTGAACGCAAAATGTCGAATGGCAGAGTTATATGAGATTAGCATTATTGGGTTTGTGAGACAAGATGGTGATTTGTTAAGCTAGAAGTTTGTAAGGGTACTATGGCAGATGTAAAAAGTTAGTGTTCCATGTGCCACTCTTGAGCAAGGAAGAACATTACTTAAAGGCGTATTTACAGAAACAGTACTGTGGAAGGATAAACTTGTGCCAGTACTGTGAGTCCTGGTAAACATGTGCCATAGTAGCTTCACTAAAAACACACAGTACGCCGAAATTGTTGTGATTCGTAATCAATAGAAGATCTCCCATTTGTTCAAATAAAACCTGAGTGAGCAAAGTAAAGGAGTGTCTGTGTGAATTTAGTACCCAGCCCAAAGGAAAATCCTGTGATAAATAGTACTACGTGGAGTGATTTTCGTGAATTGTGAAAGTACAGGGTCATCGCGCATTTACCAGGCACCCGCAGTGTTAACCGCGATTTTCGAACTGGACGCAGTGGAACCAGAGGCCGCAGCGCCACGAGGGAGGCAGGTGCCGGGTGCAGCCCGCCTGGCCGCAGGGGGGCGCCGGCAGCTCAACACATTCTGTAAAACCGTTTGACGAAGATTTGCAGGCCGTGCGCCTCGATTCTGTCAGCGCAGCGCCAAGCCAACCCTGGCCCACTTTGCGTGACGTCACAATAGCGCGCCGCAGCCTTCTCTTTAGGTGGTGGCGGCCAGAGCCGACACGGGGCGCACTGGGGGCGCTCAGCGGCCCACCCACACAAGCGTCCTGCACCACCGGGACACGCGTAAAGTCGGTCCGACACAGTGGTCGCCAGCCGAGCCTCGACCCGCTGGAAGGTATCGAACCTCATCGCTCGAAAGCCAGTAGTTAACGGCCCTCATGCTACCTACTTACCCCCAGGCAAGATCCCGAGTTCCGACCGCAGTACTGGGAACATTCACAGCCGAGTCCAGGAAATTACTTTCGACTGGCTGTACGAAATACACAGTTCAAACTCAACAGGAGGACGGTCACTCAAAAAACATTACTCCCAGATTTGGATAACAAACTGAGATTATCGCTATCCGAACGCGTTTTGAAACTCGAGAACACTGTGCGTCGCGACACAGAACTCCGCTCCAGAGCTCCCGCGACCCGCCACGTCGGCCACATGGGCGCCGACGGCCAGCTTTCGATTCCCCGAGCTCCGAGCCTCTCCACGAAATCATTCTACACGTGGGCCTTTTAGCCAATCAGGAGCAGCAGAGGACTGGAAGCCCCACCACTGGCCACTCCCTGCTGCTGCTTACAGCCGCTGCTGTCACGTTCTGGTCTTCAAAAAGGCGAACCAGCGAGCAGATATGGGTGGTCAGGGAATCACCTGTTACAGCCCTTTGACTCGTGGGGTATCAAGCATGAACTTCTGCAACCGATATACCTATTAAGGGCTTTCCTCTGATATATCTGCAGACAAGCATTCTCGCAGCCGAAACTGCTTGAACTGTTGTTACATGTACGTAGTTGTTCGACAGCACACGTGTTACTCAGACGATGTCCCCTGCAAAGTGCATCATGCGTAACTCGCGCCACTGTCGCCAAACGCAGCATTGTCAGAGCGATTCAGACTTGGGATCAGCAGTCTGCAAAACCGCAACACTTTGAGACAGGGACGACCAACTCGCATCTGGCGAGGCGAAAGGCACAGAACTCAACGCTGACTGCGACCGTTCTCAAGCAGGGCGTGGGGACTATGGATCGTCCTGTTTCCGATATGCAACAACAGTTTTCAGCGCACCAGACTGAAGTAGAGAGCTCTGTCTCCAGAAGATCTCCAGAAACGCAACGCTACGCGAACTAGCCGAAAACCCGGACAAGAAACTCGAAGTAAACAGGCAAAGCCGCCAATTACAAAAAGTTTACACTCATCCAAATACATCTCACGAAGAACAAGGTTTACAACTGGTTGGATGCAGATGGAATGAAAGCACATCTAACACAACTTATGGCACTTTATCAAACCCTACAATAAACTATAAACTAAGAAGGTGGCAAAGAAACCGCCAAATCGTTGTAACCTGCACTAAAACAGTTGCCTGGGCCACCAAGCCGTTCACAAAAAAATCCGAAAAAATTTGCCAACATCACAACACACACATCAGATATCGAAACCCGAGAGAACAGTTTGAGTTACTTACCGATCTGAAGCAACAGTAACAGAAATCACACCGCACACCAAACACTAAGGAAAAGAGAAACCACACAGACTAACGCTCGCCTTTGTGATAATCAATTTTGACCGTGATACAACAAACGAAAAAACTTAAGGGGACCTAGAGATACCGGGAAACTAAATCAAAATTCCCCGCTATTCCTTCCAGTCATGTATAGTTACACAGAACTAACTAACAAGCTACTTGTTCACCATTTCAGAATGCACTCTGTACCTCACAAGGTTGGACTATTTAAACACTACCTCCTCAATAACAGCAACGTCCATATTGCAACACTTTCCAATAAGACACGAAAAGCTGCGATATAAATTGAAATGTGAAGAATGGAGTCGAGCACATCGAATTTTTAATTGCAAAATAGACCCGAAACAAGAAGCACCAAAATGCAGGAGCTGCAACACTGATAACGTTAATAGTGATGAGAGTTGCAAAGAAAGACCAAAACAGCCTATCTCAGCAAACAAAACTGAAAACATTAAGCGCACTGATCAAACTATCACGGTCTTCGTCCAAGAATGACACGAAAACAATCAAACGGAAAACATACTCTGAGCTTCACTACAGCCCCTCCCAACATTATATTTGAAAGAAGGGAAACAATAACAGCAGCTTCTAAAAAGCTCCTACTACGTTCTATCTTAGAACATATACTGCGTACAACATAGCTACCCAGATTCTGAAGCTACACTGAATTTGGCGACTGCATAACTAACGAATACCTCACATTTATTATACTGTGAACCACAAAAACTAGGAAAAAACTTAAAACGACCATAAACTCACGAAATCGGATAGTCGAAAAATTCAGATTGATACGTTTTAAAACAAAACCTAACGAATCAACTATTCTAACCACTCCTTAAGACTCCTGACGTACATAAGAAACAAAATTAAACAGTAGGGAAATTCTATAGACCATTCGGCACTAACCAAATGGATATGCTACGATTGGATTGATCCCTTGTTAGCGATCCTGAACTATACGCTGTACAGTAACACATACTACAATATACTGCCCTACTTAACTTAATCTGTTACATTAGTTTGCTTTTAGCATCTAAGATGTACGTACTCACTTTGGATTTGACGATGTATTCGTTGTGACGCCTGATTTGAAACAAACAATCTGCAGAAATCGAATGTTTGAAAATAAGAGATACCTCCCCAAATAAGCAAAAAAAAAAAAAAAAAAAAAAAAAAACATTGGATCTTAAAGCCGATACATTTGTCCGAAAACGGAACAAAAATACGTAGTTTTATTCGGTAAGTCGCAAAAAGAGACGTCCTAAGGGACTTTATAAATACAGCGTTCATGTAGGGTTTAGATGCGACCATTAGATTCCTGTGTTATAGCCTAAATACAGCATTCATGTACGGTTTAGATAGAACCATTAGATTTCGATGTTATAGCCAATAAGTCGTTAAAAGTGATGTCGCTATGAACGGTCTCGACTGAATGTATCCACAGGACGTGTGGCCTGTAATTGAAAAAGTGGCGTGCCAACGCGTCTCCTCGAGGCTTTCAGGCTTGCAGCGAAATGGCCACGACGAGAAAAATTGGGGAATTGCAGCCAATATAAGAGGCCTTGCCGACGATCGCCCAACCACGCGACATTCGCGGGCGGAACAGGAGTAGACGGGTGACAGTGTGAGGAGAAATGTTGTTGAGAATAGGTTCTGGGTTCGAACCCCAGTCCAACACAAAGCTTCACGTCACGGCATTTCTAATAAGTTACATGTGAAGAAGCAATATTTAACATCTCTCGTAGTTCGTTAACAAAGGCAATGGATGCTGGGTAGGCATCCGCGTCCGTTAAAAATGTTTACGTTATGTAATTTATAGTTGATATTTGCTAACTGATACTGTCTAAAATCGAGGTATATCACTCTCTGTACGCCTAGTCAGGAATGACTGCTAGATTCCGTCAGTCACGAAATCTTTGCTTAGTCCACATGGCCTGGGTTTGAATCCATATGCAGAACGAGACGGTTCGTCGTGTCATTTGAAGTTCATAGATATTCTCAACTAGCTGCTCGTGAATAACTTAAATTTTTAATGCCATTTTGCGTTAAATAATAAGTACGGTATGTTACTTTCAAGAAAAAATCGTGAATATGACGAACTTACTACGTGCATTACCTATCCGACGTAACAATGAGAGTGGTAACATTTGAGGTATGTCATTTATTGTCATAAATGTGAGCTTACAAGCGTTAAGGACAGTTTATATGTGATAAGGGGTTCCCTGATATTTGTAGTATCGTGGTATTACTTTACATCTTGAGTAACTGCGATATAGAGCAGTGTATCCAAGTGGTGACTTGTTGGAACCATTTTCAACAGTCAAACGACTGTACTGAGAGGCTATTAGAGGACCTGCTAAACAGCTGCGTTATGCCGGTTGCATGCGATTCAGGCGAAATGCAATTCTGTTCGTTCGGATACTTTTTAGCATGACTGTACGTACATAAGTTGTGTACCAGAAAGGAGTATTATGGGTCCGATACAAGTAGGCTATTCTCACCATTTACGTACGTAATCGTTCATTGCTTACGGAAAGATTCCGGACAGTAACGTAGACAGTGTAAGTACTGGCATCAGAGGCGGTACCTTCAGTGTCGGCGCTGTGTGGTCAGGAAGGGGCAAAGTGCAAGCACGTTCTGTGAAAGAAATATTGGGCGCTGCTGTGATTAATAGTAAGGGCACAGAAGTATTTTGTTTGTAAACATTGTCGGGGGTGTTCTTGGAGGCAGATTATCTGTAAAAATATTCCTACGTTATTCAAAGAATTCGTAAATAAAATATTGTCAACCGATCTGACTAAAAATTGAACTAACTTTGGGCATAACATAAAACCAACAAGCGGATCGAAACCATGAGTTGAGTCGCTCAGTGGCCATACTGTTACAGAAACGGAAGACGACAGACAGAAGGCGAAATACAGAGCTGCCATGAATCATTCACTCGTTTCCAGAATTCTAAATTTTCCGAAATATTACATGTAGAAATATGATTGGTGTATGGATATAACAGCGAACTCAGCGAGTTTAAACTGTGCCGACCACCTCACATTAACAATGCAGCGCCTTGCCAAAATGCCGACAAAGCGAGAGAAGAGTTTTCTCGTGTTGTAATATGCGGGATATTTGACCGAATGTGGCGGCTGTGGGGGTGAACGAGATTTCTGTACGCGGTCCAAAGAAGTCAACAGCAGGCGCAAGCCGCGAACTCTAAACACCGCAACAAAGTGTGTGGAACACCGTGCGTCGGCGGTCACACATCGAACCGCGCCGTCTGCATTTCTCACAACAATTAAAACCAGCGCCCTGAGATTTGCGCCACAATGCACGGACCGGTTGAGGATGGACATTTCGTCCCCATGCTCATATTCAGCAACGAAGCAACCTTGCATTTATGTGAAAATGCTTATCTCCGCAATGTGAGAGTGTGGCGTCCTGAGGATCGTCCTAGTTCCTTCACAGAATAACAACGGCCCATTCAGCTTTGTCTGTGACACTGGACAGAAAACATTAACCATCTGCGAATCTGGTTCGTGCGCCGCAATTTCATGATTTTCAGTAGCCCACACTCATATTGCGGAGATTAAGTTTTTCAGATAAATTCTAGGTTGCTTCGTCGCTGAAGATCAGCATGGAGGTTCAGCATGGAGGTTCATCCTCCAGCGATCCCTCCGTTGTGGCGCGAATCTGAATGCGCCGGCCGCAACCTTCTGCTTTTAATTGTTGAACGGGCTGCAGACGGTACGGTTCGAAGTGTAACAGCCGACGCACGGTCTTCCACACACCTTGCTGCGGTATTCAGAGTTCGCGGCTTGTCGCTGCTGTTGACTTCTTTGTACAAAAATCTCGCTCACCCTCCTCCACGGGCGAAGCTGCCACATGTGGTAAAACATCCCGCATATTCCAACACACGAAAACTCTCCTCTCGCCTTTTCGGCATTTTCACAAGGCGCTGCATTCGTAAGATCAGGTGTTCCGCACAGTCTAAACTCGCTGAGGTGAAAAATATTTCGGAAAATGCAGAATTCTGGAAACCAGTGAATGATTTATTGGTAGCCCTGTATTTCGCCTCCTGTGTCGTCTTCCATTGCTGTGACGGTATGGTCACTGAGCGACTCAGCTCATGATTTCGATCCCGTTGTTGTTTTCACGTGAGGCCAAAAGTTCTCTTAATTAATCATCGGAAAGGTTGACAATGTTGTATTTACAAATTCTTTTAATAATATAGATAATATTTGCACACAAAACCTGCCTCCAAGGATTCTCCTGATAATGTTAAGAGTCAAAGTACTTCTGTGCATCCCGCAGCGCCTAACATTTCATTCACAGAATGTACTAGCTCTTCTGTACTAACTAATCACACAGTGCCAAAACTATGTAGTGACATCAATGCTACTACCTATACTGCGCACATTACCATCTGCCATCTTGCCGTAAGCAATCAACGATGACATACGTAAATGGTGAGTATATCCCTGCTTGTATCCGACTTTTATTACTCCTTTGCAGTACACTATTCAGTAAGTACGAACATGCAAACCAACGCAATTTCGCACCTGATTGACGTACTCATAGACCAAGACACAGTTATCGTTAATAGGTAGCGTGTGTGGCCGGCCGCTGGTGACCGAGCGGTTCTGGTGCTACAGTCTGGAACCGCGCGACCGCTACGGTCGCAGATTTGAATCCTGCCTCGGGCATGGATGTTTGTGTTGTACTTATGTTTGTTAGGTTTCAGTAGTTCTAAGTTCTAGGGGACTTATGACCTCAGCAGTTGAGTCCCATAGTGCTCAGAACCATTTTTAGGTAGCGTGTGTTTGACTTCCGTAATTAAATCTAGAACTTCTTTCTGTGCAGCCTCAAGAATGAAAAATTAATACCCCAATGGCTTTATTCTTCCTGAAAAACAATGCTGAGAAATTTATGTATGATACTGTTTTCTAACAGGTATGGTGAGCTATCAGTGCCGCTATTCATTAACTTTTAATTCACGTCTTGCTGACAATTTACTTATAGAATCAGTGACGAGTGGCTGCTTTCCTTACCTGAAATACCGATTACAAGATACGAAGTGCCACAGTAACTGACCTAACGTTCTTTAAAGCGCAGATGGACCTGTACTGTATCACTGGCTTGTACTGATAATTTACAATCATTTTCGTTACCACTCACGAATGATTCTGCGTCCTGTTTATTTTTCATTTAAGGCATACTGATTCTGTAGCTGATTTCACTGTTGCCTTTCATCTAGTGATGTAGTGCCCGAACACAAAGCTCCGACGTCATTTGCATGGGAAAATTTAGTCGATAATTTCACATCTCCAGACAAAAACCGATCGTAAAGGTTTGATATTTTGCACAGAAACGAATATTCTTTTAAATGGAGGTTATCGCAAGTAATGCTTTTGAAAGCCATCTAACAATTTGTTTTTGAAACTCGGAAACCGGTAATGGTTTTGTGTAAATAAACTTTCCATATCATATTCATGGTTGACTGCTCTAATTAAGTTATAATCTTTATAATTTTACTACAGCCTAGTTTCTCATGCTGTTTGTTTTCGAGAATGCAGCGATAGATAGCAGGCACTATATAGTGTGTCTCAAATCAACATGAATGTTATTCAAAAGACCATTAGTAATTGATACGCGTTACCACTGCATTGGAAAGCACGTTTCCTCATAACATTAGCACTAAAAAGTTCAACTCGATTATCCATTATATCATTCAGAAGACGCACTAGATGATACCGATAACTCGCGTCATAAGTATGCACGATAATATTCTTCAGATCCATTTGTTCCTTTTTAGGCCACTCGGCCAATGGGTAAACAAAAATTTGAAAGCGCACGAAAGACTAGAACTTAATAGTGCGACGCAGCAAATCGGAGCAAATGAAACAAAACCGTGGACGGGACAGCAAGGTCTGTATTCGTCTGGGACGTGTTGACTGCCCGCGCCCACGTGTCAACAGGCGTACGAGGCTGGCTGCACCGATGTCTCTTTGTGCAGAGTCTGCGTCCGTCTTGTGCACACGCAAGTTTACACAGGTGTAAAACGTACGTTTACACTAGCTACGAACTGTGCCCAATGCTGAAAAATACTGAACCTGCCGTTACAACTGTATTAGGATCCATGACAACATCAAAACGGACATAAGGCACTCGTCGAAATGTAACGTGCATACAATATCTGACACAGCAAGAATTATTGTTACTGTAATACTCCATTTCTTTGGCTCTGCTAACTAACAACCATACTGGAACCTGTCAACCCATCCGAGACCTCGGGCTATGCAACACATCAATTTTCCACCACAACCAATATTAGAAAAAATACGGCATAAAGCAGCTATGTAAACATCACTGCGTTATGGACTGTGCGGCTGATCCCGGTGGAGGTTCGAGTCCTCCTTCGGGCATGGGTGTGCGTGTTTGTCCTTAGGATAATATAGGTTGTGTGTAAGCTTAGGGACTGATGACCTTAGCAGTTAAGTCCCATAAGATTTCACACATAAAAAAAACGTCACTGCGTTATGTTGTATACGTAGGTATATATGACGTCACGCAGCATATCATTACGCCACGGGGCAATGTCGACGCCCCTTATCGGTAGCTGCGACCTGCTCCAGTTTAGACAGCCGTCTGTGCTGGGAAGACGGGTATTTGCAGAACCTAAGGAGTGTTGATGCTTCAAAAAGGTGAAACAAGACGGAAGTCAGACAGCTGCAGACTTTTTTTAACTGGCTAACTATTAAGTGGTTTATGACCAAATTGGCCACAAATGCGACAGAGAAATTTTGGCGAATCGCTTTTTTCTTCAGCGGAGCCATAGAAGTACCGGGTGGTCGTAAGTAAAATGTAGCCACTCACCGAGGTCCATTGTGGTCTGTAATTACCGTATGGCAACGAAACTTGGAAGGTATGCTAAGGCGTTAATGCGAAACCAGTTTGCACCGGAGGAAATCAGTTCCGATTTTAGTTACCAGGTGCGAATCTGTCGTTGTGGAAAGTCTCATCAAAGTCTTCGGTGCTCATACTGAACACATTGTGCAGCTGGCGGTTAATAACAAGATCTACATTCTGCCTTTCTCACTTGTTTGACCCTTCCTGCCCACGTTCCGTTGCCAATCCATTACATATGGAAACATTTCTATACGTCTTTCTTCCGTTGATAGAGCCATTTGGTGGTCAAAATTGAAAATAATTCCTTTCCAGTGCAAATCGGTTCCGCAAGGGGGCTTTAGTGTACCAAATTTCGCTACCATACAATAGTTACAGTCCACACTGGACGCCTGTGAGTGGCTCAACTTCAGATTATGAGCACCCAGTGGTACAGTACCGTTACTGCCACCCCAAGTATCGTGTGAGACACCACACTGTCAAAGATTCTGCTGGTGGACAGAACACGTGAAGAATTAAAAGCACCCAGAAACATTCTACACATTCGTAAGTCACCAGCGATCATAATCCGTTTTTATGGGCAATCGATGTGTGCCTCAGAGAGCGAATTCCACACTTTCTCGACTAAATGGCGGCCTTTTTCTGAAACTGTTTTGGCTGCGGCCACTCTTCATCCGTCAACGTCACATTTCCCGACAACTCAGCCAACTGATCTCGCTACCCACGAGACGTTTTGGACAGGTCTTCAATACGGTGCTTCAATTGCGTTGCATATTTTGTGATAGCCGAGTATAAGAACGGAAACCACCACACACACTTCAGTGTCACGAAAGTGAGAGCCATTTGGAGCTCAGATTTCGGGTTACGCATTATTCATAAAATTCGTGGAACCTTTATTTAATCATCCCGTCCCTCACGTGTGAAGACAGTCACTTTTATGTGACATCACGCGTCCTGTGCTGCGATTGGATGCGTGGAGCAAACTGGACAGTTGCTGTGCTGATCTACCTGTTTGCGAAGTTAAAGTTAGCAATTTCATAGTTTTGGTACTCAAATTTGCGTTTTATGACGATATGTAATCTAAATGATATACGACATTTCAGAAGTCTTCATGATTTTCAGTATTTTATCATGCTAAAATGTCGATAAATCTGACGTCAGTGGCTACCGATAATTCCCAAACGGTGACTTACCATCAGTAAAGGGTAAGGCTTCTGTAGCAGTATCTGCCTAAACGAAATAATATTTGTTATAGGTTTCAGTCAAATATAATTAGCAAATGCCGCCACAAATGTAATTCCGACGTGATTCAGCGCTCTGACGGAAACTAACAACAAATCTACCTCGATTCTCGCAAATATTGCACTGGAAATGGCACAAATTAAATCTAGATTCTGCCGCCGATATAGGCCGCATATAAAAATTTACACTGCACTTTAATTGTGTCATTTGAACGCCAGATAAAGAGGTTGGCAAGTGACAGTCAATCACCATCATACCGATTATCATACCGATAACTCGCGTCATAAGTATGCACGATAATATTCTTCAGATCCATTTGTTCCTTTTTAGGCCACTCGGCCAATGGGTAAACAAAAATTTGAAAGCGCACGAAAGACTAGAACGTAATAGTGCGACGCAGCAAAACGGAGCAAACGAAACAAAACCGTGGACGGGACAGCACGGCCTGTATTCGCCTGGGACGTGTTGACTGCCCACGCCCACGTGTCAACAGGTGTACGAGGCTGGCTGCACCGATGCCTCTTTGTGCGAAGGCTGCGTCCGTCTTGTGCACACGCAAATTTACAGAGGTGTAAACGTACGTTTACACTAGCTAGCGGCTCCCTGCCGCCGTTGGATAAGCAGCTGCAGCAGCAAGTCGTATACTCCTAGCTCACTCATTTGTTACATAGTTTAATTCTTAATTTCTTTGCGTGTTTTTGGTACTTGCATTGTTTAATTCATAAATTTCGGGCGTATTATAGTATTTGAGAGTTGTAGCATCGCGTTTTAGTACCTGAATAGTGTAAATTCGCGTAGTCGTTTGTCTACTGTTTTGTTTTGAACGGCCAGTGTCGGTTGGTCACAGTCAGTGTGCTCCCTGCCGCCGTTGGATAAGCAGCTGCAGCAGCAAGTCGTATACTCCTAGCTCACTCATTTGTTACATAGTTTAATTCTTAATTTCTTTGCGTGTTTTTGGTTCTTGCATTGTTTAATTCATAAATTTCGGGCGTATTATAGTATTTGAGAGTTGTAGCATCGCGTTTTAGTACCTGAATAGTGTAAATTCGCGTAGTCTCCTTCCGCCGCCGAGCAGTGTCAGCAGTGCGCAAGTAGCAGCATTACTGCATTTACTAGGCAATCTTGTATTTTAATAACCGTTTAAATTTTGTCGATTTGTTTGCGCTCTCTGTAGATTAGTTCAGACGTTCTTTGCAAAACAGTTTTTAGCATGGATAGGGACTGCAACTGCTGTGTTCGGATGCAGGCTGAGTTGGCATCCCTTCGCTCCCAGCTTCAGGCAGTGTTGGCTTCGGTCACACAGCTTGAGGCTGTTGCCAATGGGCATCACTGTGGGGGTCCGGATGGGGGTTTGTCGGGGACGGCCAGCTCGTCCCACGCATCCCCTGATCGGACTACGACTGTGGTTGCCCGGGATACTGCCCGCATTGAGGCTGATCCCTCACCTGTGGTAGAGTGGGAGGTCGTTTCAAGGTGTGGCAGGGGGCGAAAGACATTCCGGAGGGCTGAACGGAAAGCCTCTCCAGTTTGTCTGACGAACCGGTTTCAGGCTCTGTCTCAGGCTGATACTGATCTTCGGCCTGACATGGCTGCTTGTCCTGTTCCAGAGGTTGCCCCTCAGTCTGCAAGATCCGGGCAGTCGCAGAGGGTGGGCTTACTGGTAGTTGGGAGCTCCAACGTCAGGCGCGTAATGGGGCCCCTTAGGGAAATGGCAGCAAGAGAGGGGAAGAAAACCAATGTGCACTCCGTGTGCATACCGGGGGGAGTCATTCCAGATGTGGAAAGGGTCCTTCCGGATGCCATGAAGGGTACAGGGTGCACCCATCTGCAGGTGGTCGCTCATGTCGGCACCAATGATGTGTGTCGCTATGGATCGGAGGAAATCCTCTCTGGCTTCCGGCGGCTATCTGATTTGATGAAGACTGCCAGTCTCGCTAGCGGGATGAAAGCAGAGCTCACCATCTGCAGCATCGTCGACAGGACTGACTGCGGACCTTTGGTACAGAGCCGAGTGGAGGGTCTGAATCAGAGGCTGAGACGGTTCTGCGACCGTGTGGGCTGCAGATTCCTCGACTTGCGCCATAGGGTGGTGGGGTTTCGGGTTCCGCTGGATAGGTCAGGAGTCCACTACACGCAACAAGCGGCTACACGGGTAGCAGGGGTTGTGTGGCGTGGGCTGGGCGGTTTTTTAGGTTAGATGGCCTCGGGCAAGTACAGAAAGGGCAACAGCCTCAACGGGTGCGGGGCAAAGTCAGGACATGCGGGGACCAAGCAGCAATCGGTATTGTAATTGTCAACTGTCGAAGCTGCGTTGGCAAAGTACCGGAACTTCAAGCGCTGATAGAAAGCACCGAAGCTGAAATCGTTATAGGTACAGAAAGCTGGCTTAAGCCAGAGATAAATTCTGCCGAAATTTTTACAAAGGTACAGACGGTGTTTAGAAAGGATAGATTGCATGCAACCGGTGGTGGAGTGTTCGTCGCTGTTAGTAGTAGTTTATCCTGTAGTGAAGTAGAAGTGGATAGTTCCTGTGAATTATTATGGGTGGAGGTTACACTAAACAACCGAACTAGGTTAATAATTGGCTCCTTTTACCGACCTCCCGACTCAGCAGCATTAGTGGCAGAACAACTGAGAGAAAATTTGGAATACATTTCACATAAATTTTCTCAGCATGTTATAGTCTTAGGTGGAGATTTCAATTTACCAGATATACACTGGGACACTCAGATGTTTAGGACGGGTGGTAGGGACAGAGCATCGAGTGACATTACACTGAGTGCACTATCCGAAAATTGCCTCGAGCAATTAAACAGAGAACCGACTCGTGGAGATAACATCTTGGACCTACTGATAACAAACAGACCCGAACTTTTCGACTCTGTATGTACAGAACAGGGAATCAGTGATCATAAGGCCGTTGCAGCATCCCTGAATATGGAAGTTAATAGGAATATAAAAAAAGGGAGGAAGGTTTATCTGTTTAGCAAGAGTAATAGAAGGCAGATTTCAGACTACCTAACAGATCAAAACGAAAATTTCTGTTCCGACACTGACAATGTTGAGTGTTTATGGAAAAAGTTCAAGGCAATCGTAAAATGCGTTTTAGACAGGTACGTGCCGAGTAAAACTGTGAGGGACGGGAAAAATCCACCGTGGTACAACAACAAAGTTAGGAAACTACTGCGAAAGCAAAGAGAGCTCCACTCCAAGTTTAAACGCAGCCAAAACCTCTCAGACAAACAGAAGCTAAACGATGTCAAAGTTAGCGTAAGGAGGGCTATGCGTGAAGCGTTCATTGAATTCGAAAGTAAAATTCTATGTACCGACTTGACAGAAAATCCTAGGAAGTTCTGGTCTTACGTTAAATCAGTAAGTGGCTCGAAACAGCATATCCAGACACTACGGGATGATGATGGCATTGAAACAGAGGATGACACGCGTAAAGCTGAAATACTAAACACCTTTTTCCAAAGCTGTTTCACAGAGGAAGACCGCACTGCAGTTCCTTCTCTAAATCCTCGCACAAACGAAAAAATGGCTGACATCGAAATAAGTGTCCAAGGAATAGAAAAGCAACTGGAATCACTCAATAGAGGAAAGTCCACTGGACCTGACGGGATACCAATTCTATTCTACACAGAGTACGCGAAAGAACTTGCCCCCCTTCTAACAGCCGTGTACCGCAAGTCTCTAGAGGAACGGAGGGTTCCAAATGATTGGAAAAGAGCACAGATAGTCCCAGTCTTCAAGAAGGGTCGTCGAGCAGATGCGCAAAACTATAGACCTATATCTCTTACGTCGATCTCTTGTAGAATTTTAGAACATGTTTTTTGCTCGCGTATCATGTCATTTCTGGAAACCCAGAATCTACTATGTAGGAATCAACATGGATTCCGGAAACAGCGATCGTGTGAGACCCAACTCGCCTTATTTGTTCATGAGACCCAGAAAATATTAGATACAGGCTCCCAGGTAGATGCTATTTTTCTTGACTTCCGGAAGGCGTTCGATACAGTTCCGCACTGTCGCCTGATAAACAAAGTAAGAGCCTACGGAATATCAGACCAGCTGTGTGGCTGGATTGAAGAGTTTTTAGCAAACAGAACACAGCATGTTGTTATCAATGGAGAGACGTCTACAGACGTTAAAGTAACCTCTGGCGTGCCACAGGGGAGTGTTATGGGACCATTGCTTTTCACAATATATATAAATGACCTAGTAGATAGTGTCGGAAGTTCCATGCGGCTTTTCGCGGATGATGCTGTAGTATACAGAGAAGTTGCTGCATTAGAAAATTGTAGCGAAATACAGGAAGATCTGCAGCGGATAGGCACTTGGTGCAGGGAGTGGCAACTGACCCTTAACATAGGCAAATGTAATGTATTGCGAATACATAGAAAGAAGGATCCTTTATTGTATGATTATATGATAGCGGGACAAACACTGGTAGCAGTTACTTCTGTAAAATATCTGGGAGTGTGCGTACGGAACGATTTGAAGTGGAATGATCATATAAAATTAATTGTTGGTAAGGCGGGTACCAGGTTGAGATTCATTGGGAGAGTGCTTAGAAAATGTAGTCCATCAACAAAGGAGGTGGCTTACAAAACACTCGTTCGACCTATACTTGAGTATTGCTCATCAGTGTGGGATCCGTACCAGGTCGGGTTGACGGAGGAGACAGAGAAGATCCAAAGAAGAGCGGCGCGTTTTGTTACCGGGTTATTTGGTAACCGTGATAGCGTTACGGAGATGTTTAATAAACTCAAGTGGCAGACTCTGCAAGAGAGGCGCTCTGCATCGCGGTGTAGCTTGCTCGCCAGGTTTCGAGAGGGTGCGTTTCTGGATGAGGTATCGAATATATTGCTTCCCCCTACTTATACCTCCCGAGGAGATCACGAATGTAAAATTAGAGAGATTAGAGCGCGCACGGAGGCTTTCAGACAGTCGTTCTTCCCGCGAACCATACGCGACTGGAACAGGAAAGGGAGGTAATGACAGTGGCACGTAAAGTGCCCTCCGCCACACACCGTTGGGTGGCTTGCGGAGTATCAATGTAGATGTAGATGTAGATTCTTTGGTCACCTAAGACACGACTAATGCGCAAGCACGATTGCGACAACTTTTCTGCACAACAAGCCACAGGGAACACGACGCGTCTCGAAGACCTCTCATGAGTTGCTTTGTCTCTTATCAGGCAAATAATAACAGGTGACAGCCAGACAAAACACTGCAGAGTTGGGTTCAAATGGCCCTGACCACTATGGCATTTAACTTCTGTGGTCATCAGATCCCTAGAACTTAGAACTACTTAAACCTAGCTAACCTAAGGACATCACACACATCCATGCCCGAGGGAGGATTCGAACCTGCGACCGCAGCGGTCGCGCGGTTCCAGACTGTAGCGCCTAGAACCGCTCGGCCACTCCGGCCGGCGCTGCAGACTTGTATAGAGGAAAAAATGTGGTTTGTGATCGCTTCTCTTTCATCAGCACATCACAAACGAAACGTGACGTCACAGAACGATAAAAAAGAATAAGGAAGTTTAATTCATGAAACGCAAACATTACGATAAATTTTCAAGAATTTGCCAACAAGCAACCAAATCTTCGCCTCAGTCTAACGTAGGTTGGGGAAAGCAACAGATAGCTCGTGCATCACAATCTAAATTTCAGAAAACTGTAAAAATACTGAAATAAACGCAAGTGCCGTGTTTCATCGTCAGAAAAATGTCGGCATGACGCCACGAGTTCTGATTCGCGAGTGGAGTGCAGGATTCGGAATGCCTATGCACTAAACAACTTCGGACGTTTGATTACTTTGCAGACGAGTTAACGTCCGTAATATCTGACGTTAAGCATGTAAGCGAGCAAAAGTTTAGGAACGGTTTGAAATTATTCTCAACGTGTGTTCGAAGTCGCCAAGTGCTCAAATACTGGGTGTATAACGTTCGCATATTTCAGCGCCGTGCGTTACGTTACCTCGCGACACGCCTTAAGTTTACAACTGTGATACTTTTCTTACTGTGTTAAAGCGTCTGGTTATACTTCTGAATGAGAAACAATATTTTAGATGTTTAAATTCGGCCAAATTAAGCGAAATATTGAAAAATAAACTTCTGTCAGCCCTGCAGGCCGCAACAGAGGCAACCTGCAGTCACTCTCGGCTGTCGGTCCAGAATTACAGACAACGACGGTTGCTGGAATCAGTGGCAAAAGACGCCGTGTCGCACTGAAACTCACTCAGTCCGAAGTGCTGACTGTTTGATGGTTTTCGCATACTTGCGTCCTCTACGAACATTCGTTATTTCGTTGCAGTGACGTAAACAGGAACGCGTGGTTTTCGTTTCCCACAACTGTGGTACGAGAAATCTGCAGGAATCGACAATGGTACATCGAAACACTGCCCGACTGAATGTCCGTTCGTTGCACGCTATTCTCGCTCAAGGTATCAGCGATTAAACGACTGTAACATGGCGATAAATAACGAGTAATAAATTATTAAACACTCGACCCACTAATTTAACAAACTATACGCCATCCCTAATGTTCGTATCGATCCTAATTTTTAAAGTAAGACAATGTATTAAACAAGAGCAGTTCCGTCGTGAGTTACGCGACAAGCCACACAAAAGCGAGCAAAACGACAGCCGCAGCCTCCAAGTAACCCAGTGGAGGCCGGCTGCCCGCCTCACCTGTCTCTGGTGTTCTCGCCGAGAGGCGGGACTGCGCCGCACGCCGCCACACGCCTGCCCGCTCCGCCACAGCTGGGCCGCACAGGCAGCCGGGGCGCGAGGCTGCCCCATTTGTCCCCCCTCTCCCCGCCCATCATGAACCTCACGCTGACGTCACGGGGCGGCGTTGCTAGATCGGCCCGCGGCATGCGAGGGAAAGGCTGCAGCAGAGAGAGCGAGGCGTCTACGTCCGTGTCGGCACTGCCGGACCGACTGCGTCCACCCACGCCACAGTCCGTTGATCTCGTTCCGTGCTATACAGCTGGTAACAACTCCCCCCCCCCCCTCCTACATGGGGCTCCCAAAACCGGATTTCGTAAACCGATTTCCCAATACCACTTCTGGTGAACGCAACAATGGAACCAAGGCGCTGTATTTTCGTCACGGGATGAGGATAGATGCGAACAGAAGATTGTATTCGTACTTACGCATTAGCTATTCACGGTCATATGACACATTTGTAGTCGATGCAACCGACGTGGTGATGTTGGGTCCCTATGGGACTAAACTGCTGACGTCATCGGTCCCTAGGATTGCACACTACTTAATCCAACTTAAACTAACTTACACTAAGGACAGCACACACACCCATGCCCTAGGGAGGATTCGAACCTCCGAAGGGCTGAGCCGTGCAGATGCCACCGACGCGATGTCTTCGGACTGTTACTGACAACAGTGAGAGGCAGGCGGCAGGTGCAACACAGGCTTCGGCGAGCTCGCTTGCGTGCGCTCCATTGTCTGTTGGCTGTTGTGTGTAAAACTAACTCGCGCCCCTTAATACGAGGAGAAGAAAGTGTTCTTCCTCTAAAACGATGAAAGAAGAGGTCCCTTTCTTGAAGTACACCACGACTAAACAAAGATACACTGTGTCGTTCGGTGTTTCTCACTGAATATGGCGGACGTGTCGATGAAACACAACGCACAAAGAAAAACAAGCACCTGTTGCCAGTTTTTGCAAGAATTTCTAGCAGCGTAACTTCCTTTTCAAGTACGAATAAACAGAGGAATACTTTGGCGTATCAAGTTGAAAATTATGTCACATTGTAGCGTCGATGGCGTGATGGCATTCGAAAAGTTTTGTGCTTGTGGGTGAAGCCAGGGAAAAGTTACGCTTGGACAGTCGAAACGACGAGCGGTCAAGAATGTCTTTTAAATCTGACGACCAACATGCATCCATACTTTCAACGCATTCAAGGATTTTTAAACAGGTTTGTACAGTCATTTGGGTTAAAATTGTTTCTTTTGAAAGAGAGTGTTGAAGCATTCCTCATTGCTCCGTGACTGGGCAAACTATAACGACTTTTGTTCCACGTGTCCGTCTGCAACCACTTGCATATTAAGCACTGCCGATAATTCACTGCCGTGCATCCAGCCCGGGAAATGCATAATGTGGAGATGTAGACGCCTACTTTAGAAAATGTACACATATTCTGCACTCATCGCGGCCGGCCACGTTCCATGATACACAGCCGTGACGTCACAACATGGACACACTCGTCCTGTTTATTACGACCGACTCTGCAGCACCGCACATTAAGCTCCTACCATCGACAGAGCTCGGCCTTACAGTCTTCTTACTCACGATGATACGCTTAGTATTGCAAAAGATTTGTCCTATTATTAAGTTTTAGCATTTGAATCGTGTAATTTTTGTCCTACTACAGCTTTAATATACTCTCAGTACATGCAAATGGCGTACATCTTATCGATCGTTACGAAAACGATGACCACAAGTGCCAAACGCACAAATTTCCATCATTTTATTTTCTGCATCGACAATCGAATCGTACAACCTTTGTTGTCAAAGGGTTTTTGTTGCGGTTTGCTTCCTCCTCAGCGAAGTAGTGCTGTGATTTCTTACACACTCCAGTCACGTATCAAATCGGTATGAAAGTTGCCTTAATGGCAATAGAGAAGAAATTTATCATTACTAGGTGCTCGTACGAAGTTTGGTGTCCGCTCTCCGACGTGTCCGGAAAGTCCATATTAGAAAACTGTACTACAAACTGGCACGCATCGTTCGCGTACCTAATCACTGAAAACCATGTCCCAACTAGGGCAAACACTGTTGCTAAGGTAAAACTAGTGTGTGCTATTAGAATCTTGTCTTTAATATACTTAGTTTACATAGGAAAGCCTCTGAGGGGCTCAGAACATTTCTGTGACGCACACTACTTTTGTTTCGATCAGACCGATGCTTCGAAGTAAGTATCAAAAATTGCAGTTACTGTTCCGTAGTTTATCCACATACGGTTCCGGAGGCAATATGCAGCAGCTTTCACACTAATTCAGATTTCTAACAAATGAAGCTATGTTGTCTTCTTGTCTTCAGAAACTGATAGCACCTCTTAGTTCCGACAGGATATGCTTAACCGTTCCTCTACGTGGACCACAACGTCACACACACTATGTTAGTCTTGTGGCGCTGGTATAGATTGAGACCAGAAAGAAAAAAAAAAAACGATAAAGTCATTACAAATAAGTTCCTCCCATAGATTTCTGTGTGTTATGCAGCTCTCTGTGTATGCAATGCTTTATTTCAGAAGTAAGGATGCGTCTCTAAGTTAGTAACGGTAGCAAAATTTAGCCCACAGCTGAAACTCCGGTTCCAAACCAGAGACGCCATGAAATGACGTCGCCCTTACTAACGAGGCGATGAAGCGAGTTGATCAACTCTGGGTATATTTTCTGTTTTGTTTTTTTTGTTTTCATCGCTTACGATGATAGACTGAAAGAGCATACTGATATCTCTCTTAATCATCAGAAAACACGATAAGAAATGGTATTCTCTCCCGATGAAACTATAAGAAAAGCGTTCACCTCATCTTCGTAATCGCATTTCTTTCCAGTTCGTCGCTCCGTAGTTCGTTAGTATCATATAAACGGATAATTAAAACGACACGGAGTTTATAATAAACTACCGCGAAACCTGCTGTGGGCAGAAAATTCCGTTACAACTGGAAACAGAGTTGCTGGCGACGGCATTCTTGCGTCAGACGCCGTCCGTGTTCTTACCGAGTTAAAACCTTAGTGGCAGTTCGACAATATTTTAAAATATTTTGCCCCACGTAGGGACGTAAATGATTCGACGAACTGTTCTGGAGAAACGCCGCTGTCTCGATTGAAATTACTGTTGCGAAATCTGACCTGTGTGGCCTCTCTGATAACAGAAAACGTAAAGCAATATTATGATATAGAAATGTCTGTACCTCCCGGTTTTGCGTTGATAACAGTACTGTAAATATTTTTGTCTGAAACCAAGATGCGAAATATTATACACAGATAAGTCGAATTTATTTTTTCGGTAATTTCTCTCGCAACCGCAACCGATAGAGCTTTGCCACTGCCTCAGCGATTGATTGTTGTTTTTAGCATCGCGGATTGTTGCCACTTCTAACTCTCCCGCGAGTAATGGCTGTTATATGGAGTAAATGAGAACGACAAAGGAATTTGCATGCATGAGTTTATCACCGAAATGAGAGTGAATCTATATTTGACGCAGAGACTACATTTTTAAAATGTACCCACAGCACAGCCTTGCGTATCCCTCAAGTTGCGAGTCGCGTGTCCACTCCCACATGTGAGTCACACTGACAGTCGCTGGCCAGTTTTACCATCTTAACGCATCCGCACACTTCCTGTTTCGCACTCGACACATTCATGGATGGCCTTCTGTCTCAGCTGCCTCCAGCTGATGTTATTCTACAGTCCCGAGAAGGAGGCGATTGTGTGAGAAAATCTTCCGGAAAACATGTGTAGAAATCGTCAGAAAATACCGCCAAAATGTTTTTATCCAAGCCAATTAACACATGTGATACTTTTATTATGCTCACCTGGATGACACGCGTTTTGCGGAATAGGGATAGCGGTAACGAGTAGAACGTATTTACACCTCATTGTATTGAAGACATAATGGCTAGAAAAGTTCCTCTAGAGTCAAGCCGAAGTCTTAATCACGTACGTTGGATTAGCGGATACATTGTCACCAGCCATCGTCAACATGCAACAATCAACTTGACAGCATCGTCTGTTTTTTATGGATGCGAATTTTGAACTCGTGGCAATGTGTCCAGCTGTTCACCTTCTGTTTCTACAAATTGCATTCGTTAATCGGCAACAGATAAAAAACGGTCCGTCGAGGGCCTTTAACCACTAAACATGAGGGGAGGAAGACTGCATTCAAGCCAACAATTAATTTCTCTGAAAAGGCGATGAAAAGGAAAAAGCTCGTGCCAGTGGTATTATTTTGTCGTGTTGCTGATCGGCGTCGATCGGGAGAACGAAGATCACCAAAGCTTTATTTTACGGCGCCTGACTGCTTTATACACCTCTCGTAGGCGCATGTGGAACTGTGCACACACACACCACGTTTCATGCGTTCGGCCATAGAGGTAAACATATACACGGAGCACACATCTATTCTTCAAAACTTAAGTGGATTAAACAGTCACGTTATCTACACTTGGAATCAATTACTGATTTCAAAAATTGATCTTGTTGTATTAGTATGACACATGTAGTAATTCAATTAACCTACTTTCCCCAACAGTCACAATGTTAATGCGATAACTATTCTTGTTACGTTTGGCCAAGTGGAACGACAGCAAGCGTTTCAATCACTGTCCTGTCATTTCTTTATTTTCATAAACGACAGAACTTCAGTAATTCGACGAATTCCTCATCTTGTTGTAATGTGGCTCATTTAGCTGGCCATTTCCACAGAAGACTAAATATCGCGAAGGCACGTAGTTTTCTGGCCATTTCCTCAGGACTGCGTGTTATGTGTGGCATTATGCTTTAAGAAGTAACATCTGTAATGTCCTATTTTTGTACGGAATAAAACGCTATGGCTTTTGCTTAATCCGGTACAGATGCCGACACAATATCGAGATAATAAGCGTGACGTACCAGAAAACTTTACTAGTAGAGCAAATTCATAATAGTGGGTTAGAGGTTCTGTCGTGTCAAAAATTTTCGCCATTTATAGAGTTTTAGATCTGACCACCGACATAGCCTACTTTCATCCAACCCAAGGATTCTGGAATTTGTTTGCTGTGTAGCTTGTGCTGGCGTTTGGGTTCAAATTCCCCCTGTCGAAAGAGTGTCCAAACATTCGTCAGTGCTCCGTCAATGGGCAAACTGTAACGACTTTTGTTTCACGTGTGTTTCTGATGGTTAGCAGGCACTTTCATGATACGTCATAGCGACAGTTCACCGCCGTCAGCCCAGCCCTAGAAACGCATATGCAGATGCATAGACCTACTGCGGAAAATTTACGTATGTTCTACATATATCGCATTGCATGAGACACAACCGCGACGTTATGACCTCTGCACTCGTGTCCTGTTTATTACGACCGACTTCCAAACGCCACATATGCAGCCCCTACCTTGTGCTCTGTTCACTAAGATAATACGTTTAGTGTTCCAAAGACACGTTCAGAATACCAGGTAAATGGACTGGTGGCGCGAGTAAACATGTTCAGAGCACATAGCGACAGGTACAAAGGCGTGCGCGGTAACACGTTCAGAGCAGTTAAAGGGTGAGCAAATAGATGACGTATAACTAACAGGTCGTCTGGAACATTTCGGGTTACAAGTGCCAAACGCATAAATTTCCATCGCTTGATTTCTGCCTCGACAATCGAATCGCGCAACTTCAGTTGCCAAAGTGTTAACGTTGTAGTTACATCTTCCTCCGCAAAGTAGTTCTGCGACATCCCACACATTCCGACCACGTATCAAATCAGTATCAAAGCTGCCTTGATGACGAACCAGAATACATTTATGATTAATATTTGCTCCACCAAATGTGTTGTGCACTCTACGTCGTGTTTAAATAGTTCTTACAAGAAAACTGTACTAGAAATTGGCGACAGTAATACGTAATCATTGAAAACCGTCGCCCAATCACCGGAAACACAATTGCTGTGCTAGAATCACTGTGTACTACTAGAATTTCTAATTTGTCGTTGATGCGTTGACTTTCACGTAACAAAGCGACAGTTGTAATCAGAAGATTTGCATGCATAATGCATACTACGACTCTTCTGTTTCGTTCAGATCGACGCTTCGACGTATAGATTTTGGAGCCAGTTTAGTCAGAACTGGTAACATATTGGTAGTGTGTGATGCTACGCGTTCTTTTGGTCAGGAGAAACTGATAGGTCCTCTTTGTTCCGACAGATTGTACTTCGCCGTTCCTGCACGTCACACAGAGTATGGTAGTTTTGTGCCGTAGGTTTATAGGAAGACAAGAAAGAAAAACAAAAGACACCTGAGAGCAGTATATTTAACGAAGTGATTCATTACCGTGTATGTTACTCACCTCTCGGTGTGTGTACTGCTCTGTTTGGAAACTTAGGAAGTGTCGGTGGCAAACTTTTGTCAACGGCTGAATCTCCATTTTCAAACTGGAGGTCGTCCGTACTAGCGAGACGATGAAGCGATTTGCCCACTCGGGGTAAATCTGTATTTTAGTTTCACTGCTTAGGGGGACTGAAACAGCGTAGTGTTGTCTCCCTTAATCCACAGAAAACCCGGTAAGAAAGGTTACGCTCTTCCGATTAAACTACAGCTAAGAAAAGCCTTCAGCTTATCATCGTAATCGCAGTTCTTTCCTGCCGACCGCCCTGGCCGGCCGGAGTGGCCGAGCGGTTCTAGGCACTACAGTCTGGAACCGCACGACCGCTACTCTCGCAGGTTCGAATCCTGCCTCGGGCATGGATGTGTGTGTGATGTCCTTAGGTTAGTTAGGTTTAAGTAGTTCACAGTTCTAGGCGACTGATGACCTCAGAAGTTAAGTCCCATAGTGCTCAGAGCCATTTGAACCATTTTTTGACCGCCCTGTAATTCGTCAGAGTCAGATAAACGGACAACTAAAATGATGCGGTGTTTACAGTAAATTGCTGCGGAAACAGCTGTGGGCCGGAAATTCCGTTACAACTGGGAACGGAGTTTCTCGCGACGGCATTCTTGCGCCAGACACCGTCCGTGCTCTTGTCGAACTGAAACCTTAGTATTTTAGAAAGGTCCGTCGCCTTTGTTTCGGCGCCGTATCACTACCGTCGTGCTGCCAGACAAGGTGTCGACGTCTGCGACGCTGTTTCCCCACGTCGGGACGTAAATGACTCGACGAACTTCTCTACTGAACAGTCGCTGTACGTGTTGGAAGATTTACGAAATCTGATCTGTGCGGCCTCTCTGACGATAGAAAAATATAAAGCCCTTTTCTTATACCAAAGAATGTCTTGTATTTCCCTGTTTCTCGTTGACAACAGTGCTCTAAATATTTTTACGTAAAACGCTAGGCGAAGTGTTACATTTAGATGAGGCAAGTAACAAACGAGGGAAAATTTAAGAAATATGGCGTACTTTCCAGAATTAACTGTTCCCGTCGCTACTCATATTCAGGTCTCGGCAGGGTGTCTGTTGCTGACACAATATGGTGACGTCATAACATCGATACGATCCTGCACTGCCACTGTAATCGAGTGACCCTGGCCTCAAATTCTCACTACTAAGGTACTGAAGAAACATTTTTTTCCATTTTAATGTGACTCATTTTTGCTCTAATATGCGTCTAATACACTTTGAAAACGCAAACAGCGGACATCTTTCCGACCGGTTTCTACTCTTCTGGCTACAGCCGCCAACTACATAATTATTAATCGCTCTGTCTGCTGATTCAGCAAAAGAATCGCTTGAGCCGTCCAGAAGACATGTTTACATCGCTGTGACGTTTTCTTTCCCGAAATGATGCTGTGGTCTCCACAGCACATTTCGGTCATATATAAAACTGGCTCGTACTCGTCTTGTTTACAATGTGGAAACACGTACAGTTATCATTTCTGTAGCCTCTTGTCCATTCTGCATCGTGTTTGAATAGTCGATACCACACAGCCGCAAAAGAAATAAGTGCGCAACCTGTATCTAGACTTTATTCAAAACCGTGTACCAGTAAGCGTAACTTTGGTTGCTCAAACGCTTCGAAAGCTTTAACGGACGTGGATAAAACTTTTGAACATCCCTTTGTGTGCAATCTCCTGCTCCTTATATCTTTACTGGCATCCGTAAGAAATGCATACCCTCCACCGTTTCTTAATGTCTCCTCTCATATTAGATAAACACCGACAAGTTCGCTATATCAAGGACAGACACCTAAAAATTATGGAGCTCGCAACATGGAGGCTTCTTCAGACTAGCAAAACCTATTAAGGTTTAATACGTAAACATGACTGGAGAAAAGCGATATCCAGAATTTTCGTCTTCTGAATGTCGTGTACCTTGTAAACGTCGCACCCTTCACCTTGCCTGCTCAGTAAATAGGCTACATGGAAATTGGCAACAAATATTAAATTCTGGTCGACGGCTGTGTGGTGCAATAGATCATTGCCCATATATTTTAGGTATGTATTGAGATACTAAGAGAAGCTAATATCACCGTATTTAACAGTTTCTGAGTCATTACTGCCTAATCAGAGACGATATAAAAGGAACAATGTGACCAACGCAGTTAAAAATTTTTGTTTTGTTTTTAATGCTTTGGCAATTGACCAACGGTGCACAGTCTTTACTTTCAATAATACAAATTCTGTGGTGTCTCACGTGTTGCCCAGTAATAACATGACTGACACTTGTCACGATACTTATACATTTGCTACATTACTAGAGGACTTTCTGTAATCAAGAAAAGTATTTTACATCTATTTTCTTAGCGTAGTTACCGTCTACTTAGTTTTAAAGTTACAGATCACTACCAACGCATTCCGTCATTTTGCCGTTTTTCGCAATTTCTACCAAAGATTAAGTGTACTGGACTCGCTGAGAATTCGAACAACATTCTGTCCGTCTGGCATATACAGGGTGCGGACACACAATTTGACAAAAAGTGTAGGGCACAAAGAGAGTATCAAATGAAGGAATCTGAGTATAGAAGCTAGAGGTTGCAAATGAATATCTAAGGCGCTGCGCCAGTATGAAAATGGTGGTCACTTTTAACATTTACTACAAATAATTTTGTTAATTAAGTGGTGGCTCAATTGCCATTCATTTTTGCCCTTTAAAGAAATATTGAAGAATGAAACATGAACACGTTATTATCTTCATTTCTGAAAAAGGACAGTCTGGTGCGTCAGCCAAGTCCGATATTCGTGTAAATGATACTTTCAATTCATCAAGTTCTCACCGTGACCATTGGTTCTGTTTACGTATACACATTCTGTAAGTTACCCATCATTTTGAGTAAAGACATCTGAATGTCAGATTTAAATTACGTTCCTGTAGCGCTGAGAATATGCAGTTTCGTCCCGTAGTTGCCGCACACAAATCCCTGTGTTTCATGCTGTCTTTCCCCCCTGCACTTTTGGTCAAATATGTTTTCCACGCCCTGTATAACGGTGCTGGATCGCTAAAATTGTACTCTTTATTTTATTCCTTTTTTACGTACGTTACACGTATCTGACTGAATGACTTTCAGCCCGGTCGTCCGCCTATATTCCGCCACGTCACTGGAAAGTCAGCACGCGATCCGCAAGATCACGAAACCATCGTCAGATCCGCATAGTGACACTGTACTGATTGTGAGCACATTCAGACACGCAGACCGTAGTAATGTAGAATCTGAATTTATGTTTCCGTTAGTTCTCCGTCTTCTTCAGACCACACAGCTCCGTCGCTGCATCAACGGTCGATTGTTGCTGTTGGCGCCACGGAATTATGACAGTTAAATTCGGTTTTTCTCCGAAGTACGAAGGATTCTACGAAATTAATAAAAACGGAAGGAAGTAACGAGCGCGGCAAGGAGCAGTCAAACTGCACGTTTCGGGTAGTTTAATGCGATGACAATTTAAACGGTAAAGTACGTAGGGGTATGAGTTAACAGCCATTTCAGAAATCGACATTCAAAGCTACGCCCTCCACAGACAAACTCACTAAAGTTAACGTCCTTACCACAGCTCATATTGCACGCCTCTGTCCTTAACTATTTCTTATGGGCTACACTTAACTAAGCCTGTAATTCATTACGATGTTGTCTATTATTACTACTATTTTTCTTAGGTAAAATACTAGCAGAATACCCACACGAGATAGCAGTCTTTCTTCTACCATGCAAACATCCAGGAAACAGATCCTCAAGCGAGAGCATTTCCTATTGCGACACAAAAAGATTTTGTAATTATCTGTACCAGGAATTCATCTGTAACATAAACGGAATATTTAGTAAAAGGGAGAACCGAATTACGTACTGCATAGTATGAATGAATAGTGCAATTTTGGGGGCAAAAACGATAAACAACCACAAAATTGAAAGCCTTAGCTAGAAATGTGATCTATCGTAGGGCTGTAGTGACAGCTAAGTCGTTCGTGAAATCTCAATGGTGACCACAGCGGCTGAGGCGCGTTTACAGACAGAGGAACCGAACAGCAGCAGCAGCACACACCGACGTGTGACGTCACATGGAACCCCTGTCTCCGTTGACGACGCGTGACGTGTTTCGCCACATATACTCATTTCTCTTTATCGATGATTTCGCTATTTATTCACTTTGGAACATCAGTATCTTTTCTTGGTATCAACAGAATCAAATTGAATGCGCTGTATAATACTTTACAACCGCTATTATTATTAACAGTTTTTCATTATACTGTAAGTAGGCTGTTTATGTTTTCTTTATGTAAGTAGGCTGTTTATGTTTTCTTATTGGCAACGTTACATAGCGCTCTGTATGAAAATCACTGGCTGTGCTGTGTGCAGTCTGTGGCTAGTTTGCATTGTTGTCTGCCATTGTAGTGTTGGGCAGCGGCAGCTGGATGTGAACAGCGCGTAGCGTTGCACAGTTGGAGGAGAGCCGCCAGCAGTGGTGGATGTGAGGAAAGAAATGGCGGAGTTTCGAAATTTGTAATACTGGATATTATGAACTGCTAGGTATATTATGATTTTTCAACACTATTAAGGTAAATACATTGTTTGTTCTCTATCAAAGTCTTTCATTTGCTAACTATGCCTATCAGTAGTTAGTGCCTTCCGTAGTTTGAATCTTTTATTTAGCTGGCAGTAGTGGCGCTCGCTGTATTGCAGTAGTTCGAGTAACGAAGATTTTTGTGAGGTAAGTGATTTGTGAAAGGTATAGGTTAATGTTAGTCAGGGCCATTCCTTTGTAGGGATTTCTGAAAGTCAGATTGCGTTGCGCTAAAAAATATTGTGTGTCAGTTTAAGCTCAGTCTTGTATAAATTGTTCAAAGGGGACGTTTCATATGGCGACCCTGCCAGGATACCTCACTGGAATCTTCTGATTTTTTCTTGTAGTTTGTGTAATTAGTGTAGATTTTGTTTATTGCTAGCATGTAATTGTAGAGAGAATCTCCTTTGTAGTGGCAGTCTTTCATTGTTGTTGTGGGATGCATGTAGATTTGCACCAAGTATTTCGCAGCTACGCTTGCAACTAACTAGATATTATTTTCAGTGCTATGTTAATGTGTTCTCTTATTTTTGCACTTCAAATTGTGTTTTTCTGTGTTGTCATGTGAAATATTGTGACAATAATGGCATGTAAAAAACGTAACACTAGGCTCCAAAGTAAACTGAGAAATAATAGTGACGACGAGCGTAGCTTATCAGCACCACTGTGTAATGAATTAACAAATATTCAAAGTAGTAATTTGGTAACTGTGCATAGGGAAATGGAGTGGGCGTCAAATAATGGTGTAGGCAGTGAAACAATTAGTGAACAGGGAAGCATTATCGATCGATCCGTCGGCAACAGCTTGCCTCAGGAATCCGAAATGACAGGACACAATCTTGCAAATACTGTAGATTCAGGTTTTGCGTCCTCGCCGTTTTCTCAAATTAGTCAAGACACATTTTCTGCTTTTCAAAATGCGAATATTGGCGGTTCAAATGCATTGCCGAATAGCACTGAGGAACATGTTTCAGACACCAGTGCATTGTTACTACAATTAATGCAACAAATGGGACAAAAGCTTCAAAAGTTAGACACAATGGAACAAAATCTTCAAAAGTTAGACACAATGGAACAAAATCTTCAAACGTTAGACACAATGGAACAAAATCTTCAAAAGTTAGACACAATGGAAAAACACCAGAGGCAAACACAGCAACAGTTAGACACAATGGAACAAAAGCTTCAAAAGTTAGACTCAGTGGAACATAAGCTTGAACAAACACGTGATAATTTAACTACTGAGTTACATAACATTGAATCGAAATGTCAAAAAGTCTGTAATGACGTAAAAACACAAATTTGTGAGCATTTTCAACCTATTTTTTCGCGGCATGAAAATGCATTACAGAATCACAAAGCAGCCATAAAAGAACTGCAAACTATTGTTCATGAAAATCATGAGACCTTGCAAGCTAAAATTGACTCAGTTGCATCTACCGATTTGGTTACGCAACTTTCAAAAACTCAAGAAAACTTAAAGGACACAGTAGATACTCTGAAAATTGGTTCAGAAAGACACATGGAGGAAATTAGTTCATTATCAGAGAAAGTAGTTGAACTTTCGTATCAGCTAAATACTTTATCTACGAAGGTAGAAGATAATCTGAATGACACAAAACTGATAGTCTTTAATGACAGTGAAGAGTGCGAACAAATTAGGAAACTGAAACAAAATCTGAATCAAATTAATACGCAACACCAAAGAGAAATCCGGGAAGTACAAGATCAGCTGACACAGGTAATACAAGAATTACATATTTCAGAGGCCACTCGCACTCCAATACGGGAAGAGGGACATAGAAATACGGAACAGCCACAAAATAATAACTCAGGGCACTTCGGAAATTATGAAAGAAATTGGCACGGTACACCGAATTTTGAGATTGAACCGCCGACACGACGTAACAATGACCGATATGCTACTCGCCGACACGATGATTTTGACTATAAGCTGTTCATTACTACACGAAAATTCAAAACGTTTAAGAATTCTGCCAACGACATTCATCCACAAGCGTGGCTCCATCAATTCTCTCATTGTTTTCCTCCCAACTGGTCATTGGAGCACAGGTTAAAATTTATGTGTGGCTACTTGGAGAATGAACCAGCTGTAAGAATGCGATCGGTCATTCACGATTGTCACAGTGAAGGAGAATTTTACCATGTGTTCCTCTCAGCATATTGGTCTCAAGCTACGCAAGACCAAGTAAAACATAGCATCATAATGATGAAACATTTCGGACAATCTGAATTTTCCAGTCTTGTCAAATGTTTTGAAGACATGTTGCACAAGAATCAGTACCTGTCAAACCCATACAGCCCCTCAGAACTCATCCGCATTTGCTTAATCAAATTGCCTGAACATTTACGACATATTATTTTAGCAGGACGTTGCAAAGACGACATTGAAGCTTTTCAGGGACTCTTACAAGAATTAGAAATTGACACTGACAATTGCGTAACGCGAAAACAGGAACACAACAATTACAGGTCACATCCGTCGCAATTCCGCGATGAAAGAAATAATAACTGGCCACGACAAGCCTATTCTTACAACGTAAATCGTGACTAAAACAGACACCATCCGTATGACAACCACTGGCAGAGTAATAATAGTTACAGAGAAAGATCGCATTTCCGTAGTAATGAATATGACAGAGATTACCTTAGAAACAGACAATATGGGAACCAAAACAATTATTATCAAGGAAGACAGAATAACTTTAGACGCAACGGTCCAGCGCGCAGTTACGACTCAGGGAGAAATTATCCACCATGTGACCGACAAGAAAGAAACTATGAAATCTACCGACATGACGACAGACGATATGATCGTAACGACAGACCTGAACTGCATCAGAACTGGCGGGATTTAAACAGGGCAGCTCCCTCTCGTCACGGTGAATTTGTAGAAGTTAGGTCTCCAAATCCCAATAACGACGCGTGCCAACAAAGAAACAGACAATGACTCGCACCGCAGGCAGCGACGTGCACCCGCTGGCAGGGAAAAATAACATAGACGCTAACCTTGAGAAAAATTCCAGTATTCTTTACCGACGTATACCACATGATAATTGCGTTAAAGTTGAAACTCTGCGTACTAGGAAGAGCAAAGCATTTCACTTTTGTGTATCATGAGGCAAGTACATTGGCTTCTGCAGAACTTAGCTTTTGGAGGACAATAACTACGACACTTCCACAGAGATTATCTTATAGCAAGACGCACATTTAGCGCTACAGGACACGTATTTGAGTGATTGATTTTGTACTTAAAACATTTATTTTTAAAGATATTTGAAGTACAATGATACAAAGGTTTTCCTTGATACATTTAATTCCATTGTTGTAATCTGTAACACCTGAGGGTATAATTACATTAATCCTCAGTGGGGTACACGTGTACTTTGTGTACCATGTGTTTGGCAAGCACAAGGAGCCCTAGCTAATATGGTATTTGCTTATACAACTTTACACATCGGTGCCATATTTCTCTAACACACAAATTACACAGCTATATGATCATTTAACTGAGAGATGAACTTTTTTACTACGTCAGTGACAGATGTTTACGCAATTACACAGTTGGGTAACTTCACACTTATGAAATTGTATTTTGTCTGTACTGTGTGAACTCTTCATATTTTTTCGGAACCATTGTGATACTATGAGAGTTTTGAATGATGTATTTGGTATGAGATCATGATTTTTAAAGTACGTTTGAGGTAGATGACACTACTGAAATGAGCAGAGAATTTTCTTTAAGTTTTGAAATTATTGCAGAAAGCTACGACGTTTTTGAGATTTGACTGAGGTGTTATGATGTTATTATTACGACGACGATGTGTATTATGCTGCTGAGGTATGTTTATGATTAATAGGCTGAGGCTATATGAGTTATTTGATTATGCTACATATTTATAATGATGAAATATTGAAGAGTGTCGATGAATATGTATATGTGTAATAAGGTAAGGAATAATGAGAAGTGGTTAGGGACTCTGACTTGTGAAGAAGGATGTTGGAAACCAAGAATAGTACTTTAAGAGTTATGAAATGTGTGTAAATACGTGAATGTATCACAATGCCGGCGAAAATTTTTTGGACACTGCTATATTTATAAGATTTTGCTTCTACACATTTGCAACGCAAATTCTCGACCTGTGAAATTTTGTATATGAGACTGTCACTGTAGCGGAAACTGCTGTCGTAAATATTTCCGTAAGAAAGTTAAGTGACCACCTGCATGTGCGTCGTGGGCACCCAGCTGTGTCAGACGCCGGGAGAACAAGTCATTAGTGAGTGCCTTGCAGAGGCACAGGTAGGAAAAAAAGAAAGGGGAGGCCATTATCCTCATTATTGACATTTCATTGTTGACAGCATACTGTGGAGCTCGTAATTTATGATATTTACTAAAATGCCTAATGAAATGATGAGAAACATTTTACATCTATTGTCTTTGTAGTTGAGAGATTGCTCATTTTGTTTAATATCCGGTTTCCAGCTGTGTTGCAGCATTATTTTTATAAAATAAACTTAGATGCATTTGCTAATGTGAACACTTTCTGTCAACAGATCTATTAAATAATTATTTTATGATCCACATTCTTCGAAAAAGGAGCTCTTGGAATGGAAAGAACAATAAGAAGGGACTGGTAACAGTAAGTGCATATATAATTTTCTTTTCGAGTACTTGGTAATTTTTTGCAGAATTAGTTTTTGTGGTGCACCACTTTAATTACATAGACATTAAGATGTGAATATACATTTCCCTTGTCTGCATTGTTGTCTTTAGTGCAATGTTTTTTTCTGCTTGAGCTATGTGATGTTTAGGTATAAGTTACTGCTGTTTGCCAGGCAGAGTGTTACTGAATTTGACTTTGTGTTATTCTGCTAAGCCAGTTTACTACTGATTTATTTTTCTTGTCGCTGCACATTGGCTCATATTTGTTGTAATGTTGCATTTTCTCTTTTAATTTAGATTTACTGCTGCTGCCAATTTGCATTTTTTGTCATTGCTGTTTGCATTAATTGTTTTGTGCTGCTGCATTGCCTCATCCCTTAGTTTAGCATCTGAGCTCAGTAGATTTAAGTTAGCTTAAGAGGGGGAGCCTATAAGAGAATGAGTTGCGATGAATTTGAAGAAATGCACTGAGAGGTTATAAGAGAAAAATACAGAAAGCATGCTTGGATAGGATTTTTTTTTTGGCTGGAGCAAATATCGAAATAAGACGAAAGATCTATGGAATGAAGTTTTGGGTTGGACTGCAGTACCAAATGTTACACTGAAAACGAACCCTGTCCTTTCCTTTTGTGTTATCCCACTATGTGTTTGTGTACCCTTGTGTATTTGTTTTCTTCCTGTCTCTGTGTAGTTTCATAGAATTTTTTTTCTTCTAATACTAAGCTACATTCACTATGATGAGGAATACTGTTATCCTCGAATATAATTGGCATTAATAATATGTTATTTACCTTGTAAAGATGTTTAGACATTATTTATTCTGTTTTGTTTTAATGCTCATGTGTAACATTGATGTTTCAATAGTTATTCTGATCTTTTATGTATGTACTCATGTCATAATTTCTGTAACACTGATGTATATGTTATTTCGATTCTTTTGTAAAGCTTGTACTGCAAATGTTATCTGTATTGTTATGTTTTTAACGATGTATTTTGTACCTTTGTTATTGTATTCTTATGTTATAGAATTGTAATTGACACCAGTTCATCAAATTAAGTAACTTGTAAGTTACGTTTCACTGCACACGTTTCTGTTGGTCATAGTATATGGACAATATGTGAGAAGTAGGGACTGATAGTGTTTGCACGTGTGTTAATAATTCAGCAAGGGACTGGATAACAGCATTGCTGGTTCTAGGGACAATTCCAAAAACTTCGAGAGTGTACAAGTGTTGGTTTATGGACATCTTCAAATTTTATAGTCCTGTCCTCCTCAGTTGCGCGCAATATTACGGTATATTAATAATTGTGATGCAGTATACATAGGCATGACATGCAGGAATTTTCAAACAAGATACAAAGAACATATCAGATGTTGGAAATATGAAACAAACCATTCCACATTTGCAGAGCATTTAAAACACTACAACCATCATCCTACAAACATGGAACAAGAAATGAAAATAATGAGAATAAGCAACCATGACAAACATCTTATACAAATGCAAGAAAACTTCCACATCCAGAAAGCCATAGCAGAAAACAAACATGTGATAAATGAACAAACACACATCAGCACAGGCTCCCTACTACACTTAGTAAAGGAAATGATAACATAAAACAAAAAATAATAAAAAAATAAAAATAAAAAATAAAATAAAAATAAAAAATAAAAATAAATAAAAAAACCAAAAAAGAAAGAGAACTCTTCCCCACATCATCTGGACACACACACACACACACAGGAAAAAATACACACACACACACACTCACTCACAGCACAAAAAATGTATATCACACCAAAAAAAAACGCACACACACACACACACACACACATACAAATGCATACACGAACAGACCACAGATACTTCAATAGTTACACACATAAGTTTGGCAATATAATTCGATCTTTGGCAAAAAAATATGACAGTCGTCAACAGAAACCAAAACATTGCTTTAAAGCAAGCGTTCTGTGCATAGTGTTGTGGGATGGCGAAAAAAACCGCAAATTGGCGTTCATAAGAAGAAGAACAACACCAAAAATGCAACAGGAGCGTAATATGTAGGAAATTGTCCACGCAACCTGTAAGTACAGTCCAAAACATTACTACTTAATAGGAAATACCAACCACCAGAACTGTTTATAACCTATAGGCACAATGACAAAAATATAAATAAAATAGCTAACATATGTACATATTCCAGGCCACTGATGATGCCTTGCAGAAAATAAAGGCGAAACGCGTATGGCACTAAAATTGTGTTTTATTCAGTTGCTGTCAGGTGGTTTATGGACTTGCTATCTTCTCTGCAAGACTCTTCGATGGTGATTGTGCACCTGCACAGTCGCAGCAGATGGCTGCTGGCCATCTCTACAAGGACTACAGTGGGTCTGCGCCTCTGGTGGCCCACCAATACCATATTCTCTACCAGACTACAGTGGGTCTGCTCTGTGATGACCTACCTACCAATCTTCTTCAAAACGTCGAATGACTCTGCTGTGGGTTTGCTCTGTTGTGGCCCATTACCTGTCAGCATGTCAAGAGTCAGCACTGTCTTTCAGTTGGAAGGACAACACTACTTCTTCAAGATTGCATTGAAATCCACTACTTCCGTGTGCATTGTCTTTTACTGCTCAGACTTTGAAAAAAAGAAAAAACACTGAAATTTTACCGTGATGAACAATCTGGACTGTCTTTATGGACTGTGAGAAAATTTTAGCTTTTGACCAACATTGTATAAATAAGTCTGAGCATTTGATATCTTTGTTATTGTAATTATGAAAAATTTTTTCAAATCATTATTGGCCACTGCCCAAAACAATTTGTAAAATTTTTTGTGGGGAGCATGGGGGCTATGTAAGTAGGCTGTTTATGTTTCCTTTATGTAAGTAGGTTCTTTATGTTTTCTTATTAGCAACGTTACATAGCGCTCTGTATGAAAATCACTGGATGTGCTGTGTGCAGTCTGTGGCTAGTTTGCATTGTTGTCTGCCATTGTAGTGTTGGGCAGCTGCAGCTGGATGTGAACAGCGCGTAGCATTGCGCAGTTGGAGGTGAGCCGCCAGCTGTGGTGGATGTGAGGAGAAAATGGCGGAGTTTCGAAATTTGTAATACTGGATATTATGAACTGCTAGGTATATTATGATTTTTCAACACTATTAAGGTAAATACATTGTTTGTTCTCTATCAAAGTCTTTCATTTGCTAACTATGCCTATCAGTAGTTAGTGCCTTCCGTAGTTTGAATCTTTTATTTAGCTGGCAGTAGTGGCGCTCGCTGTATTGCAGTAGTTCGAGTAACGAAGATTTTTGTGAGGTAAGTGATTTGTGAAAGGTATAGGTTAATGTTAGTCAGGGCCATTCCTTTGTAGGGATTTCTGAAAGTCAAATTGCGTTGCGCTAAAAAATATTGTGTGTCAGTTTAAGCTCAGTCTTGTATAAATTGTTCAAAGGGGACGTTTCAATACTTTTTACCAAGTATTTACTCGTTAGTTACCGTATTTCGTCTCTCTACACTCAGCGTCTAGCAAAATACGTGTACATTTGAAACTTGGCCAGCTTTTACAGGGTACACCTCCAGTAGTAATTGGTGCATAAAATATATGTGTAATATACACGGAAAACTTAATCTACGAAAAAGACAAAGGTCAATCCGTGTTTCTGTTTAAGTGAAACACTCGAGTCTCTCCCTGCTTGGGGCAACGAACTGATGTTTGAAACTCTGCCCACAGCTCAATTTAGCGTACCCTGTCAGTTATGAGGTGCTTGCCCAGTACCGTGTCCCATTCACTGACCAGTTACGTCGATTATAATCTGTCCAGAGAGTGCTGTACCGCCGCCCACGCATTACTCGATACTCTTCCTGCGTAACAGAAACTGTCCGGCCTTTGCCTCACGCTGCTCTTCAGATTTTCCGTTTCAAGATCCGCCAGACAGCCGGTCGCTCCCAACACGTGACTCACGACGTCCTTCTCAGAAGATAGCGTTTCTTCCAGCGTCGTACCTAACTGATTATGCTTCTTGTTACTCCATGCCACGAATGGTGCTATGTCTTTAGAAGTACCCAACAAAAAAAGAAATACAACGTATTATTTTAAGTTGCTGAAAATTACTCTTCGTAGGGAGTACTATAAACGTGATATCAAGATAATTTTTTTCCTTCCTCTAAGAACAAGTATATTCTGTGTAGTGTTGGAAAATCACACGAAAAGAAGGGTTTGTTTATTTCCATTATCTTAAAAAGCAAAACAAAACATAAACTTATTTCATGGTTTTAGTACATACTTATTTCATGGCGCTTCCCACGGCTTTGCTCGACAACGGAGGCAGCCCGTAGTCCACAGCGCGCCGCCCCTCTGCGCTGTACGGTGCCCTCTGGCACAGCGCGGAGGCGGATTTGAAACCGCAGCCGCCTGTCTCTCTGAAGTGGCAGTCTTGCCCGCTCACACTTATTTCACGTTAACTTCTTTCATGCTAACAGGCAACAGCTTTCGACGTACGGATGCTCTGTTTTGTTTCACGAAAATACGTGATTTGCGCCGAACCAGCGATACGGAAAGACACATTCTGTTGGCGCCTCGCGATGCACAAAGCAGTTGCGGGGGATGCAGTGTAGCCGCTGGCCGACAGATGGCAATATGCGACTTGCAGTGTTGAACAGTGAAATAAATAATAAGATATTACAAAGAAATAAACTGTGCAGAAAAGGCTAATACGCCTTTTGGGCGCCATTCTGTCACACAGCCATGAAGAACAATGTATAGAGTATAATACAGGAAATAGGATTTATGACACGATTTCAAATACAGCTGTAATTGTAGAACGGAGGAGGAATGTGGAGTGTAAAAATATTTTTCTTTGTCTGTCTTCCCGTTCTGGAAAAGGAACTATAGGTGGATATTCACTTTAATTGCGCCAACGAGAATATGAAACGTACTTTAAAAGTACTACCTATGGTTAGCAAATGTGGTTTTCATTAACCGATCTCCGAGTACCATTTCCAGTTCGTTATGTGAACACTTTCGTATCGATTCTCGCAATGCGGTTTCAGATGCCGGTTTTGCTACTGTATATTATATGTGAAAGTCGATACCACAGCAATCCATCATTTTGCGGTTTTGAAGCATATTCCATTTTGTCAAAGACTAAGTATTGAACTGCTGAAAATGCGGTTATTACTCCTGTCACGCCGTGTCCGGCATATGTAACGGTACTCGACGGCAAACCTTGCTCAATCTGCACTGCTCAAGTTACTCCTATTTTTGACACACGTTACACATGCATCGCTTAACGACTTGCCAAACGCGTCGTCGGCCAGTGTTCCGCCACAAGCACGGAACAGTAAAACCATCTTCGGTTTCGCATATTGACGGTGTATTGATTCTGAAACGTTTACTCGGACCTTCACATGGCAGTAATGGAGAATCTGACTTTTACCTTTCCGCCTCCTGCAGTCCACGGAGCTCCGTCCGTCCAGCGATTCATTGTTGGTGACAGCGCTCCAACATGTCGGCAGTTTATCGCGAGTAATGGCTGTCTGCTGACGTAAGTGGAAACAGGAAGAAATGATAATAAACGCACAACCACCAGCCAGACTTTGGATTTAGCACAGTAATAAGCGAGTAAACTTGTACATGATAAATTACGTCGATGGAGGGCACATATCTGGGACTAGGCTACATAAACCCACATTTAGTTTTATGCCTTCAGAGACAAACTTGCAAAAGTTATCTTTCTTCCCAAACGAAATTAGGTATCGTTTTCTTCGCTGAAAACAATGCTGACTTCCACTAACCACTGCTGGCGTCATGTTCGCATGTGCTGCTTTCTGCCCTCTGTCCGCATATAAAAATAGTTCAATAATTGTAACGGTAGAGATATACAAAATATCACCCTCTGGCTTCACAATTATCATGTCTGCATTCAGACACGTCATGTGACGGTCGACCACCGGTTTCTTCACATCCAGTGAAAACGATTTATGGTCGTGAAAGCGAATATCGAAAAGTGATCGTTCATCCCTACAGAAAGTAACTGTCGTATTCGTCACTGAAAACTGATATATAAGTGATAATATTTCCCATAATCGATCATTCTTGGAAGCTAATCGTTTGGGACCTGGATAAACTGAAAGAACCAGAGGTTGTAGAGAGTTTCAGGGAGAGCATAAGGGAACAATTGACAGGAATGGGGGAAAGAAATACAGTAGAAGAAGAATGGGTAGCTTTGAGGGATGAAGTAGTGAAGGCAGCAGAGGATCAAGTAGGTAAAAAGACGAGGGCTAATAGAAATCCTTGGGTAACAGAAGAAATATTGAATTTAATTGATGAAAGGAGAAAATACAAAAATGCAGTAAATGAAGCAGGCAAAAAAGAATACAGACGTCTCAAAAATGAGATCGACAGGAAGTGCAAAATGGCTAAGCAGGGATGGCTAGAGGACAAATGTAAGGATGTAGAGGCTTGTCTCACTAGGGGTAAGATAGATACTGCCTACAGGAAAATTAAAGAGACCTTTGCAGAGAAGAGAACCACTGGTATGAATATCAAGAGCTCAGATGGCAACCCAGTTCTAAGCAAAGAAGGGAAGGCAGAAAGGTGGAAGGAGTATATAGAGGGTTTATACAAGGGCGATGTACTTGAGGACAATATTATGGAAATGGAAGAGGATGTAGATGAAGACGAAATGGGAGATAAGATACTGCGTGAAGAATTTGACAGAGCACTGAAAGACCTGAGTCGAAACAAGGCACCGGGAGTAGACAACATTCCATTGGAACTACTGATGGCCTCGGGAGAGCCAGTCATGACAAAACTCTACCATCTGGTGAGCACGATGTATGAGACAGGCGAAATACCCTCAGACTTCAAGAAGAATATAATAATTCCAATCCCAAAGAAAGCAGGTGTTGACAGATGTGAAAATTACCGAACTATCAGTTTAATAAGTCACAGCTGCAAAATACTAACGCGAATTCTTTACAGACGAATGGAAAAACTGGTAGAAGCCGACCTCGGGGAAGATCAGTTTGGATTCCGTAGAAATGTTGGAACACGTGAGGCAATACTGACCTTACGACTTATCTTAGAAGAAAGATTAAGAAAAGGCAAACCTACGTTTCTAGCATTTGTAGACTTAGAGAAAGCTTTTGACAATGTTAACTGGAATACTCTCTTTCAAATTCTGAAGGTGGCAGGGGTAAAATACAGGGAGCGAAAGGCTATTTACAGTTTGTACAGAAACCAGATGGCAGTTATAAGAGTCGAGGGGCATGAAAGGGAAGCAGTGGTTGGGAAAGGAGTAAGACAGGGTTGTAGCCTCTCCCCGATGTTATTCAATCTGTATATTGAGCAAGCAGTAAAGGAAACAAAAGAAAACTTCGGAGTAGGTATTAAAATTCATGGAGAAGAAGTAAAAACTTTGAGGTTCGCCGATGACATTGTAATTCTGTCAGAGACAGCAATGGACTTGGAAGAGCAGTTGAATGGAATGGAGAGTGTCTTGAAAGGAGCATATAAGATGAACATCAACAAAAGCAAAACGAGGATAATGGAATGTAGTCAAATTAAGTCGGGTGATGCTGAGGGAATTAGATTAGGAAATGAGACACTTAAAGTAGTAAAGGAGTTTTGCTATTTAGGGAGTAAAATAACCGATGGTGGTCGAAGTAGAGAGGATATAAAATGTAGACTGGTAATGGCAAGGAAAGCGTTTCTCAAGAAGAGGAATTTGTTAACATCGAGTATAGATTTAAGTGTCAGGAAGTCGTTTCTGAAAGTATTTGTATGGAGTGTAGCCATGTATGGAAGTGAAACATGGACGATAACTAGTTTGGACAAGAAGAGAATAGAAGCTTTTGAAATGTGGTGCTACAGAAGAATGCTGAAGATAAGGTGGGTAGATCACGTAACTAATGAGGAGGTATTGAATAGGATTGGGGAGAAGAGAAGTTTGTGGCACAACTTGACTAGAAGAAGGGATCGGTTGGTAGGACATGTTTTGAGGCATCAAGGGATCACAAATTTAGCATTGGAGGGCAGTGTGGAGGGTAAAAATCGTAGAGGGAGACCAAGAGATGAATACACTAAGCAGATTCAGAAGGATGTAGGTTGCAGTAGATACTGGGAGATGAAGAAGCTTGCACAGGATAGAGTAGCATGGAGAGCTGCATCAAACCAGTCTCAGGACTGAAGACCACAACAACAACAATCGTTTGGTCGACCCATCACCGTAATTACATTTCTCCTCAGTTCTTAGGTTTTCAGGCCATCAGCAAAATATATGCGTACAATTACAAAGACGTGCAATTTAAAAAATGCTGCGAAAAGAGTTGTGGACCGAACATTCCGTTACAACTGGGAATGGAGTTTCTCACTGCCACATTCTTGTGACAGAAGCTCTCGGTGTTCTTGCCGCGTTAAATCTGAATAGCAAATTTATCCAGCCGACTGCAGCCGTGCTGCGAAAGAAGGTGTCGATGTCGGCATGCCGAAAACGTAAACAAGTCTCCGATATCCTCTGCAGTCTCTCAACGCTAAGATAACAGCCGCCGTGTCGGTACAAGTTACTGCTGAACATTCTCGTCTCTACGGCCTGTCTTTTGACAGAACTGATGTCCCTTAGTTTTAAGTGAATACACATAAGGTAGCTAATTTTGGCTAATAGCGATCGTAGTTTATTTACGACGCTATGGCAGCATGAAAACGGTGGTCAGATTGAACAAGAGCTACGACATACTCACCTTATTTAAGAGGTAGCTCATTTTCGTTTACTTTGACGTTTTTAACACATGAAACATGATCATGTCATTGTTTTCATTTCGAAAGAAGTGCTGTGTGGTACGTCAGTTAGGTACGACACATGGAAATGAGATGCTTTAAGTTTATCTTGTTCTCACCGTGAAGACTGGTTAATCCAAAGACTGTGTTTAGGCATACATTTTCTGTGAATTACCTTTCATTTTGAGTAAAGACGTCTATATGACAGATTTCGGTTACGTTCCTGTAGAGCCTAAAATACGCTGTTGAGACCCTTAGTTGCTAAAATTCCTATGTTTCACACTATCTATTCGTCCTACACCTTTGGTCAAACGTTTTTTCCTAATCCTGTATAACGCTGCTGGATGGCAAACCTCGCTCAACCAGCACTGCTCAAATTATTCCGCGATGTCACTGAAGGCCAGCACGTTATCCACAAAATCACGAAACTGGTACCATATTTGCATATTGACACATTACTGATTGTGAGTACATTCACAAATCCAGTTGGTAGTGATGTAGAAGCTGCGTTGACTTTTACGTCAATTCTCCGTCTTTTGCAGCCGTAAGACCTTTCTCGCTGCCTCAACGAATGACTGTTGCCGCTAGCGCCGTGGAAACCTGGAATTTGAGGCTCGTTTCACACTGGGACACTTGTGGCGGTCACCGGTGACTGTGGCGAACACTCCTGGGTCACTGGCGTCCCACACTGCGGCTGTCGCCAACTGACTAGCTGGTGAGATGGACTCGAGCGACGAGCAACTGTTGTCAGTACCTGTAATGAGGAGGAGGAGAATGAAGACAAAACGTTCATTACACGTACATCCACTGCTACGTGATCGGCTGGAGAAAGGATTGTGTTACACCCTTTATGACGATCTGAGACAATCTGAGAAGAAGTTTTTTCAGTATTTTCGAATGTCAAAAACTTCATTTGATGAACTACTAGAAAATGTGAAAGAAGCAATCACAGGAAACGACACTATACTAAGGAAGGCTATCCCACCAGAGGAAAAACTTACTCTTACATTAAGGTAGGTACTGTAGTATTATTTTATTTTATTGAAAGCACAATTTACAGATTTTAACTGGTATTAATATACATTGCAAAATATTGTAAACTTCCACTGATAGTTTTAAGTTCATTGTTTCTCCGCCTGTGCTGTTGAAAAGTATATTAAGGACTCGTCACTGTACTCGGAGGCCGCTGGCGAGCACACAGCTGGTAACTGATTGGACAACCTCGACTGTCCTCCAGAGTAGCCTTGAACTGTCCCATGATATGCACGGTCGTGATGCGGATCCCCCGTAGCGTAATTTGGTACCGGCGCAAATCCTATTTGCTTCCTCTTCGAGCAGAATCGCTGTAATATTGTTGGGCATTAATAATGACATTCATCAAACCTGATTTCACTTCAATCTTGCATGACTGGGTAGTTTTCTTAATTCAGGTACTAAAGACTGCATAAACAAGCTATCTTCGTCGGCTTGCTGTGATGAATTGTCTTTTCTGGCGTACTTTTCCTTCAAAATGTTATATAGGATATCTTCTACTTCAAGACTCTTCCTTTCACGTGGCCTTTTTTGCCATCGCTCAGCAGTTTTTTCATGTGCCTCCTGCTCTAAATTTTCTCCTTCATCAAACTCATTTCTGTCGTCATCATCATCATTGTCAATACTAGAAGTTGTGTTCTTACAGTCAGTTGTTAGGAATCGCAGCTGATCGAAGTAGATACACTCCTGGAAATTGAAATAAGAACACCGTGAATTCATTGTCCCAGGAAGGGGAAACTTTATTGACGCATTCCTGGGGTCAGATACATCACATGATCACACTGACAGAACCACAGGCACATAGACACAGGCAACAGAGCGTGCACAATGTCGGCACTAGTACACCTTTCGCAGCAATGCAGGCTGCTATTCTCCCATGGAGACGATCGTAGAGATGCTGGATGTAGTCCTGTGGAACGGCTTGCCATGCCATTTCCACCTGGCGCCTCAGTTGGACCAGCGTTCGTGCTGGACGTGCAGACCGCGTGAGACGACGCTTCATCCAGTCCCAAACATGCTCAATGGGGGACAGATCCGGAGATCTTGCTGGCCAGGGTAGTTGACTTACACCTTCTACAGCACGTTGGGTGGCACGGGATACATGCGGACGTGCATTGTCCTGTTGGAGCAGCAAGTTCCCTTGCCGGTCTAGGAATGGTAGAACGATGGGTTCGATAACGGTTTGGATGTACCGTGCACTATTCAGTGTCCCCTTGACGATCACCAGTGGTGTACGGCCAGTGTAGGAGATCGCTCCCCACACCATGATGCCGGGTGTTGGCCCTGTGTGCCTCGGTCGTATGCAGTCCTGATTGTGGCGCTTACCTGCACGGCGCCAAATACGCATACGACCATCATTGGCACCAAGGCAGAAGCGACTCTCATCGCTGAAGACGACACGTCTCCATTCGTCCCTCCATTCACGCCTGTCGCGACACCACTGGAGGCGGGCTGCACGATGTTGGGGCGTGAGCGGAAGACGGCCTAACGGTGTGCGGGACCGTAGCCCAGCTTCATGGAGACGGTTGCGAATGGTCCTCGCCGATACCCCAGGAGCAACAGTGTCCCTAATTTGCTGGGAAGTGGCGGTGCGGTCCCCTACGGCACTGCGTAGGATCCTACGGTCTTGGCGTGCATCCGTGCGTCGCTGCGGTCCGGTCCCAGGTCGACGGGCACGTGCACCTTCCGCCGACCACTGGTGACAACATCGATGTACTGTGGAGACCTCACGCCCCACGTGTTGAGCAATTCGGCGGTACGTCCACCCGGCCTCCCGCATGCCCACTATACGCCCTCGCTCAAAGTCCGTCAACTGCACATACGGTTCACGTCCACGCTGTCGCGGCATGCTACCAGTGTTAAAGACTGCGATGGAGCTCCGTTTGCCACGGCAAACTGGCTGACACTGACGGCGGAGGTGCACAAATGCTGCGCAGCTAGCGCCATTCGACGGCCAACACCGCGGTTCCTGGTGTGTCCGCTGTGCCGTGCGTGTGATCATTGCTTGTACAGCCCTCTCGCAGTGTCCGGAGCAAGTATGGTGGGTCTGACACACCGGTGTCAATGTGTTCTTTTTTCCATTTCCAGGAGTGTATACACTTCTTCCTACCAGTTGCTGCAGAACCACTCTTTTCTGTTTTTTGCCTTAATAACTCTCTGGTATAACTGGCCCTTAAGCTCTTCCATTTCCTTTGAAGGATTGTCCCTGCAACAAACAAAAACCACCATAGTATTGTAATATCTAATATATAAAAATGAATGTTTGTTTGGTTTTGTTCGTATTTTATGCGATTGCGATGAAACTTTGTCACTTGCGCGAAAGTTATAGGCATAGTACAATTATTAACATTTATTAAAATTATAGTTGCCGGGTGTTTCAGCTGGTTATCTATAATGTCTACGTGTGGGTGCGTGTGTATGCTTGTGTGTAACCTGCATAATTTTGTAGTTTTGCTCCATATGCTTTATCTTTTTTTTACAGGTACTTGGGGGCCGGATCATCCATGATGGACTTACATTTTCAGTACAGAAATGGAGTATCAACTATCTCGTATATTATACGAGACGTTTGCTCTGCCATATGGCGTAAAATGAAGTCAAAATGTTTTCCCGACCTCTCGAAAGATCTATGGCTTGCCTCAGCTGAAGGATTCCATAAGTGGGCCAACTTTCCTCATTGTGTGGGTGCAGTGGACGAGAAGCACATCAGAATTGTAAAACCCACTTCCAGTGGTTCACTCTACTATAATTATAAGAACTATTTTTCCATTCTTTTGTTAGCTGTTTGTGATTCGACATACAAATTCTTATTTATAGACGTTGGAGCATATGGGAAATCGTTCGACTCAACTGTTTCGTAATACAGTGTTAAATAATAAACTACAAGACGGTACGCTAGATTTACCTGCACCAAAACAACTGTCATTATCGTTTGAAAGATCTATGCCATTCGTGTTAGTAGGAGATGAAGGTTTCGGATTGTCAAAATTCATTTTGCGCCCTTATGGTGGAAAGTATTTAGACATTAAAAAACGTGTGTTCAACTATAGACTGTGCAGAGCTAGAAGGTACATCGAGTGTAGTTTTGGAATTCTTGCAAACAAGTGGCGCATTTTCTATCGACCACTGGATGTTAAATTAGATTTGGCAGACTCTATTGTGAAGACATGTTGCCTCCTCCATAACTTTGTGCGTGATCGTGATGGAATACAGTTTGAGGATACGTTAACTATTCAGCGATTGCAGGACATGTCACCTTGCTTGGTCCGTGGAGGAAATATTGCAAACGGTATCAGAGAAGATTTGGCAAACTACTTCATCAGCCCTGAAGGCGAAGTGCCATGGCAGCTGCAAAAAGTCTAAGTGCTAGAAATGTTATGTGGACATTAATATGTCGTTAGGCCTAAATGTTCATTGGAATTGTATTTGAAATGTGCAGTGTTCAATTATTACCATGTTAACTGTAACAAACCATACTGTTGCGTTCACTGAACTGATTAAAACTTGTAATTAAAATTATAATTAGAATGCACTTTTTTGTATTACAGTTGTGTGTACCTAATTGAACAGAACCCAAGCACGAGCACTGTTCTCATTCGGGTGTCAAAAACTTGTAAGTCAACAGTATTATGGTAAATAAATAAAATTCATTATTATAGTAACAACATATGCGTAAATTATTGTTGTTTTGAATAATATTTTAACTGTATTTTTCGGACCAGAAGGCGGAGCGCCTTATTACACTACGAAAAGACGTACCCTTAATTTTGTTATGAAAATGTTGAAATAAAACTATTTATTTTATTTTACTTTTATTCGCCCTGTAGGGGTGAGTACATGGTTTCTGCGCTCATCCATTTTGTCCATTCTTCTCGCATTGAGACTGCATAACAGTACACTTGCTATTGGTAATGCAAAAGAAAAGGGGTGAGGGATAGCATTCTCCTTGTAGGTTATTAACCTCCTACCCTCGTACAGGGGTAGAAAATATATTTCGCTATTCTTGTGGTCCGAAAAATACGGTATTAAAGTGAAAAAAGAATATAGAACTTACCAATTTTGTTTCTTTCATCTATGGTCTTTTCATCGAAATCAGGCACAAACTTCGTAATAATTTCTTGCCACGCTTTCATTTACATGACTTTGCTACTGCAGTCATCGCTTTTCATATCCCAAATAACGGGACGACTTTCCACTTCACTCATAAAATCTTCTGTGTTGATGAACTGTAAACTGATGGCTGCACTGTGTGGAGAACCACTGGGCTCAGCAACGGCTGCCTGTCTGTTGGCAACTCTGCACTGCTGTGTCTGTGATCGGTGTCCCAGTGTGAACACTCCAATACAGGCTAATGCATGTCCGGCGGTGACCGCTGCGAACAGTGTCGGTGTCCGTCACATGTGGCGAGGGTGAGTCACTGCTGGGCCACCGTGACCCGGTCACTCAGTGCAGTGTCCCGGTGTGAACGCTCCAATTCAAACGAATGTATCTCTATCAGTGACCGTCACAGGTGTCCCAGTGTGAAACGAGCCTTACACCTTACTTAACTACGTGCTCGAATTGTTTACCATCGACTGCAGACTTGCAATCGCCGTTCGAGAGAAAGATGAACAGATAAAAGTAGACTGGATGTTACGTCGTAGCTTACTGTGGGGATGCGACGGCGCACACAGCCTGGTGTGACTGGGGCTTCGTGACAGGCTGCACCTTCCAGCGCTGCCCTCAGAGATGAGCAGTCGAGAGCGGCAGGTAACTGTGTAAGTAGGCTGTTTATGTTTTCTCTATGTAAGTAGGCTGTTTATGTTTTCTTTATGTAAGTTTGCTGTTTATGTTTTCTTATTGGCAACGTTACGTAGCGTTCTGTATGAAAATCACTGGCTGTGCTGTGTGCAGTATGTGGCTAGTTTGCATTGTTGCCTGCCATTGTTGTCATGAACTGCTATAGCTGGATGTGAACAGCGTGTAGCGTTGCGCAGTTGGAGGTGAGCCGCCAGCAGTGGTGGATGTGGGGAGAGAGATGGCGGAGTTTTGATAATCTGTAAGACTGAATGTCAATTATGAATATTAAGGTAAATACATTGTTTGTTGTCTATTAATATCTTTCATTTGCTAACTATCCCTATCAGTAGTTAGTGCCTTCAGTAGTTTGAATCTTTTATTTAGCTGGCAGTAGTGGCGCTCACTGTATTGCAGTAGTTCGACTAACGAAGATTTTTGTGAGGTAAGTGATTTCTGAAAGGTATAGTTTAATGTTACTCAGGGCCATTCTTTTGCAGGGATTTTGATAGTCAGATTGCGTTGCGCTAAAATTATTGTGTGCCAGGTTAAGCACAGTCTTGTATAAATTGTTCTAAGGGGACGTTTCATATGGCGACCCTGCCAGGATACGAACCTGGAATCTTCTGATTTTTTCTTGTAGTTTGTGTATTTAGTGTAGCTTTTGTTTATTGCTAGTGCGTAATTGTAGAGAGAATCTCCTTTGTAGTTGCAGTCTTTCATTGTTGTACTGTAAAACAGTTGTGGCATGCATGTAGATTTGCACCAAGTATTTCGCAGTTGCGCTTGTAATTAACTACATATTATTTTCAGTGCTATGTTAATGTGTTCTCTTATTTTTGCTATTCAAATTGTGCTTTTCTGTGTTATTGTGTGAAATATTGTGACAATAATGGCGTGTGAAAAACGTAACACTCGGCTCCAAAGTAAACTAAGAAATGACAGTGAAGACGAAAGCAGTGTGTTGGCCCCACCATGTAATGAGTTAACTAATGTTCAAAGTAGTAATTTGGTAACTGTGCATAGCGAAATGGAGCGGGCGTCAAACAATGGCGTAGACAGTCAAACAGGTAGTGAACAGGGAAGCATTATCGATCGATCGGTCGGCAACAGCTCGCCTCAGGAATCCGAAATGATAGGACACAATTTTGCAAATACTGTAGATTCAGGTTTTGCGTCCTCACTGTTTTCTCAAATAAGTCAAGACACATTCTCAGCTTGTCAAAATGTGAATGTTGCCGGTGCAAATGCACTGCCGAAAAGAGTAGAGGAACAGATTCCAGACACTAATGCATTGTTATTACAACTAATGCAACAAATGGAACAAAATCAGAGACAAACACAGCAACAGTTAGACACAATGGAACAAAATCAGAGACAAACACAGCAAAAGCTTCAGAAGTTAGACACAATGGAACAAAATCTTCAGAAGTTAGACACAATGGAACAAAATCTTCAAAAGTTAGACACCACACTTGAACAAACACGTGAAGATTTAACTATTGAGTTACATAACATTGAATCGAAATGTCAAAAAGTCTATAATGTTGTAAAAACACAAATTTGTGAGCATTTTCAACCTATTTTTTCGCGGCATGAAAATGCATTACAGAATCACGAAGCAGCCATAAAAGAGCTGCAAACCATTGTTCATGAAAATCATGAGACCTTGTGGGCTAAAATTGACTCAGTTGCATCTACCGATTCGGTTACGCAACTGGCAAAAACTCAGGAAAACTTAAAGAACACAGTAGATTCGATTTCAACACAAATGGACACTCTGAAACTTGGTTCAGAAAAACACACTGAGGAAATGTGTTCACTATCGGAGAAAGTAGCTGAACTTTCGGATCAAGTCACTAACTTATCTACAAAGGTAGATGATGATCTGAATGACACAAGACCCGTAGCCTTCACTGACACAGAAGAGTATGAACAAATTAGAAAGTTCAAACAAAATCAAAATCAAATCAACACACAGTACAAAAGAGAAATCCGGGAAGTACAAGATCAGTTGACACAGGTGATACAAGAATTACATATTTCAGAGGACACTCGCGCTCCAACACGGGAAGAGGAACTTAGAAATACGGAAAAGCCACAAAATAATAACACAGGGCATTTCGGTAATTATGAAAGCAATTGGCAAGGTACACCGAATTTTGAGATGGAACCGCCGACACGACGTAACAATGACCGATATGCTACTCGCCGACACGATGATTTTGACTATAAGCTGTTCATTACTACACGTAAATTGAAAACGTTTAAGAATTCTGCCAACGACATTCATCCACAAGCGTGGCTCCATCAATTTTCTCATTGTTTTCCTCCCAACTGGTCATTGGAGCACAGATTAGAATTTATGTGTGGTTACTTGGAGAATGAACCAGCTGTAAGAATGCGATCGGTTATTCATGATTGTCACAGTGAAGGAGAATTTTATCATGCCTTCCTCTCAGCGTATTGGTCTCAAGCCACACAAGACCGCGTAAAACATAGCATCATAATGATGAAACACTTCGAACAATCTGAATTTTCCAGTCTTGTGAAATATTTTGAAGACATGTTGCACAAGAATCAATACCTGTCAAACCCATACAGCCCCTCAGAACTCATCCGCATTTGTTTAATCAAATTACCTGAACATTTACGGCATATTATTTTGGCAGGACGTTGCAAAGACGACATTGAAGCTTTTCAGGGACTCTTACAAGAATTATAAATTGACACAGACAGTCGTGGGATGCGAAAACGGGAAAACAATCACTACAGGGCACATCCGTCACAATTCCGTGACGACAGAAACGATAACTGGACGCGACAAGGCTATTCTTACAACGTAAATCGTGACCAAAACAGACACCATCCATATGGCAACCACTGGCAGAGTAATTATAGTTACAGAGAAAGTTCGCATTTCCGTAGTAATGAATATGACAGAGATAACCATAGAAACAGACAATATGGTAATCAGAACTATCATTATCAAGGAAGACAGAATAATTTCAGACGCAACAGTTCAGCGCGCAGTTACGACTCAGGGAGAAATTCTCCACCACGTGACCGACAAGAAAGAAACTATGGAATATACCGACATGACGACAGACGATATGATCGTAACGACAGACCTGAATTGCATCAGAACTGGCGAAATTTAAACAGAGCAGAGCACTCTCGTCACGGTGAATTTGTAGAAGTTATGTCTCCAAATCCCAATAACGACGCGCGCCAACAAAGAGACAATAGGCAATGACTCACTCCGCTGTCAGCCACAATACGTACTTATGAAACTGACGACGCACTGCCGTAGCTAGTAATTACGTAAAAATGGAAGACATTAGGGACATCTTACTCCAGGAACACGACGTAAAACATAACAACATTGCATATCCTGTGATTCACATTACTGTAAATGACGTAAAATTTACGGCAGTACTTGACTGTGGCAGTCCCATTTCAATAATTAGTGAAACAGCTTTTAGCAAATGCAACAAATCGAACGATTGCCCCACACTTCCGTTACGTAAGATTAAATTACAAGGTGCAATCTTTGGAAAAAGTGTAGATGTACGCCAACAAACCAATTTAGAATTCTTTTGTCAAAGCCACAGCTTCTCTATGAACTTTCTTATTGTTCCATTATTGTCGACGGAAATTATACTGGGAGTAGACTTTTTGAATGAATATAAAGCAATCTTAAGCTTTCACGATGCTGAAATAAGTTTAGAGAAAGAAGGTAAGTCAATAGCTTTGAAATTTGAAGACTGGCTCTCAAACCATGATGAGGAAATTAATCGGCTTTACCTTCTGTTAGATAACAGTTCGGAATTTTCTACGGAACTAGACACTAACAATCACTCTGCAAGTACTGACAGGGATGACACCGATGGCATATTTGAAATTAATGAGTTAATTCAGAATAAAATTCAAACAATTGAGAATTGTAATGACACTGATAGGCAGGACCTTTTTGAGATTTTACAAGCACATTCCACAGTATTTACTCACAAAACAGGAACAATCAAGGGATTTCAATACCAATTTCGTGTTCGTGAGCATACTAAATTTTTTGTTAGACCATACGTAATTCCAGCACATTATAGAGACCGTGTTAGAACAGAAATACAATCTATGCTTGACGAGGGCATTATTGAGCCTGCAGTAAGCTCATACAACAATCCGTTACATGTTGTTGAGAAGAAAAATGGATCGATCAGACTTGTCTTAGATTCGAGACAAATCAATACTATCATTATTCCTGAAACAGACAGGCCGCAGAACCAAAACTTTGTTCTCTCACTGGAAAAAATACTATTTGGAACTGGGACGAACAAGCACAGTTGGAATTCAATTCTTTGAAAGAAGCGTTACTTCACGCGCCAATACTAGCTCATCCAGATCTGTCACAAGATTTCTGCCTTAGGACGGATTCTTCTAAAGTCGGTCTTGTTGCCCACTTATTTCAAGAAGCCATAGAAAATGACACTACTGTTCAGAAAACCATTGCTTTTGCTAGCCGAGTGCTAACAAAATCTGAAAAAAATTATTCTGTTACTGAATTGGAAGCTTTAGCTATCGTTTGGGCATTTAACAAATTCCGTTTCTTTCTTTCTGGTAAGCATGTAAAAGTATACAGTGATCATCGTGCATTGCAATTTCTTATGTCTTCAAAATTAAATCATGATAGGTTAAAACGTTGGGCATTGTTTCTGGAAGAATTCCGCTTCACAATAGTCTACATTCCCGGCAAGGAGAACATTGTTGCGGATGCGCTGCCACGCGCATCGGCTGGGCTTGAGAAAAGTAACACAGAAGGCAACCTCCAGAAAAATTTCAGTATTCTTTACATTCAGAAAGTCGCCTTTGAAAACTTCATCACCACATCTTTAAAGGACATTGCTCATGAACAAGATAAAGATCCGATTTGGAAAGACATCAAAGGTAAATGGCATGAAAAGACACACACTCAGATTCGGCATTATTACCTGGTTAGAAACAACATACTCTTCAAACGCTGCACTGTTGATGACAAGCTATGGGTACTTTGCATTCCAGACGATTTTGTTAATAAGCTCATTTGGTACATTCATTTCAGCTACACACATTTAGGCCCACGAAAATGTTATCATATTCTTCGAACGACTTGTTATTTTAACAATATGGAAAAGCGAATTCGAAGAGTCTTGTCTATTTGTAAACTTTGTCAAAAGGCGAAACCGTCTACTATCTCACATCGTGCTCCGTTGTTTCCAATTATTCCTTCTAAATTAAAAGAATTTGCTGCTGTTGATCTTTTGGGACCCCTTGTCAGAACATCGAATGGATTTTCGTACGTTCTAGTCGCTGTTGAACTTACTTCAAAATTTGTTTCTTTCACTCCGTTACGTAAAGCCACTGGACGGTCTGTATCCAACGCCTTTGTTAAAAATTTCTTACGTGAAGTTGGACACGTTAGTAAAGTCATTTCAGATAACGGACCACAATTCAGATCTGCTGTTTGGTCACGCATGCTTCGGAATCATAAAATCAAACCTGTTTTTATTTCATTGTATTCACCACATTGTAACCCGTCTGAACGGATTATGAAAGAAATCAATAAGCTTTGCAGACTTTATTGTCACAGAAAGCATTAGCATTGGGACAGATATTTGCACTTATTTCAAAATGTGCTGAATGAAATGCCTCATGATTCCACTGCTTTACCACCTACTCTTGTACTGAAGAATGAAGAACCACCGAACAGAATCAGAGAGCTTGTACCTTTCCCGAATACACGTAAAGTTCGACACAAAGATATAATTGATTTGGCTCTTAAAAATATAAAATCTGCAGCAGACAAAAGGAGAAAACTACACGGTAAAGCAAATGCAAAGAAATTATATATTGGTCAGAAAGTTCTCATTAAAGCTCATAAGAAGAAACACTTGAGTCACAAATTCTTTCTAGTTTACAATGGACCTTACAGAATCCGACGTATACCACATGATAATTGCGTTGAAGTTGAAACTCTGCGTACTAGGAAGAGTAAAGGTTTACACCACATTTCTCATGTAAAACCATTTATTGACATATAATCTGCTTTTTAACTTAGTCTTTGCAATTTTCACTTCACGCTACTTGTACAATTTGTCACACTGAGAAACTGTTAACATGCAACTATGTTTTAAAGCTAACTAACTATCCAGTCAAGAACATAGGTAACTTAGACAAGTAATTGCGAATGCATTGTTATTGCGAACAGACGACACAGTGTTGTTATTTATACATTCCTCCTTGTTAGTTGCACGATTACGTAACGAATATACGGCTTACATACTTAGAACACATACCAGCACTGCTAATGAAATTTTCATGCAACATTTTGGTTTGCTTGAGAGTGGATTCTGGATTTGAGGTGCTTTCTGTGAAATGCCAGATGACACAGTGGTTAGTTTATGTGACAGCTACACGATTTTATCACGACGCTGCTAATGCGTGACAATTTACGATGTTGCTTTTGCGGTGTATCTGTTTTATATCTGCACAGTTTTTTCTGAATTCTTCTATAAAGTGAGACATGTTTTAGTGGTGACTTTTGTGCTATTGCTACAAGGAGACAGCCTTTTCCGTAGGACAACAATACGTTACAGCACAGTACTTTCCTCATCACAACAATAAGCGTAATAACTAAGATATCTCTACGCAAAGCATTTCACTTTGTTTATCATGAGGTAAGTACATTGACTTCTGCAGAACTTAACTTTCGGAGGACAATAACTACGACACTTCCCAGAGATTATTTTACAGCAAGACGAATATTTAGCGCTACAGGACACGTATTTGAGTGGTTACTTTTGTACTTAAAGCATTTATTTTTAAAGATTTTTGAATTACAAAGTTTTCCGTGATACATTTCATTCCATTGCTGTAATCTGTAACACCTGAGGGTATAATTACATTAAACCTCAGGGGGGTACACGCCTACTTTGCGTACCATGTGTTTGGCAAGCACAAGGAGCCCTAGCTAATATGGTATTTGCTTATACAACTTTACACATCGGTACCATATTTCTCTAACACATAAATTACACAGCTATCTGATCATTTAACTGAGAGAGACAAACCTTTTTACTACGTCAGTGACAGATGTTTACGCAATTACACAGTTGGGTAACTTCACACTTATGAAATTGTATTTTGTCTGTACTGTGTGAACTCTTCATATTTTTTTAGAACCATTGTGATACTCTGAGAGCTTTGAATGATGTATTTGGTATGTATTTATCTTAACAGTCATAATATATATAGCAGTTCATGACAAATTACAAAACTCCACCATCTCTCTCCTCACATCCACCACTGCTGGCGGCTCACCTCCAACTGCGCAACGCTACGCGCTGTTCACATCCAGCTATAGCAGTTCATGACAACAATGGCAGGCAACAATGCAAACTAGCCACATACTGCACACAGCACAGCCAGTGATCGGCACGACTCACCGCGGGCTGAACGACCGCCGCAGCCAGGACGGCTGCCTCGTGAGCTGCGTCGGCCGCAGCCCTCGTCGCCGCCCCCCGCCTGGCGCCGGGACTGCCCGCGCGCGCTGCTGGCCTCGTAACTCGTGCGAGGGCCTCACGCGACGGGCAGCGTCGATCGGGATGGCCATCCCTGCCGTCTCGACAACATTTCTTCGGCATTCGCCGTACAGAAGTGGCACGTCCAACTTCTCCTCATCAACGTGCGAGGAGCCTTACAGCGGAAATGACCTGCCGACAGAAGACACAGTTCCTGCTGGTCCTGCAATGAAGACGAGTAAACAGTCGACATGCTTACAGAAACAAGTAGCCTACCATCAGCCTCTTTAAACGCGATAGCCGACTCCGGCCGACTTCCCTCTCACTCTTAGAACATTTCTGGGGCAACGCTACGCGCTGTTCACATCCAGCTATAGCAGTTCATGACAACAATGGCAGACAACAATGTTTTGCTAATTTCTCAATGCTGCTTGCTTCGCAAATCTGCGTTTTTTTTTCATTGCTGTTTATATTAACTGTTTTATGTGATGCTGCATTGCCTCGTCCCTTAGTTTAGCATCTGAGCTCAGTAGATTTAAGTCTGACTAACTTTAACCTATACCTTTCACAAATCACTTACCTCACAAAAATCTTCGTTACTGGAACTACTGCAATACAGCGATTCTACCTGCGCTTCTGACGAGGCACTCACACTAATGGCTTGTTCTCCAGGCGTCTGACACACCTGGGTGCCCACGACGCATTATGTGCAGGTGGTCACTTAACTTTCTTATGGAAATATTTACGACATTTTTCCACTACAGAGACAGTCTCATATACAAAATTTCACGGGTCGAGAATTTGCGTTGCAAATGTGTAGAAACAAAATCCTATGAATACAACAGTGTCCAAAAAAATTTTCGCCGGCATTGTGATACATTCACGCATTTACACACACATTTCAAAACTCTTAAAGTACGATTCTCGGTTTCCAACATCCTTTTTTTGTTTACAAGTCAAGAGTCCTTAACTTCTTTCATTATTCATATACATATAAACACGTAATCACATTCCTCATATATGGTAGCATCATCTTATTGACATAAACATACCTCAACAGCATAATACACATCGTCGTCGTAAAAATAACATCATAACACCTCAGTCAAATCTCAAAATCGTCGTAGCTTTCTGCAATAATTTCAAAACCTAAAGAAAATTCTCTGCTCATTTCAGTAGTGTCATCTACCTCAAACGTACTTTAAAAATCATGATCCCATACCAAATACATCATTCAAGGCTCTCATAGTATCACAATGGTTCCGAAAAAATATGAAGAGTTCACACAGTACAGACAAAATACAATTTCATAAGTGTGAAGTTACCCAACTGTGTAATTGCGTAAAAGAAAATTCTCTGCTCATTTCAGTAGTGTCATCTACCTCAAACATACTTTAAAATCATGCTCCCTTACCAAATACATCATTCAAAGCTCTCATAGTATCACAATGGTACCAAAAAAATATGAACAGTTCACACAGTACAGACAAAATACAATTTCGTAAATGTGAAGTTATCCAACGGTGTAATCACGTAAACATGTGTCACTGACGTAGTAAAAAACATGTTTATCTCTCAGTTAAATGATCAGATAGCTGTGTAATTTATGTGTTAGAGAAATATAGTACCGATGTGTAAAGTTGTATAAGCAAATACCATATTAGCTAGGGCTCCTTGTGCTTGCGAAAAGTTTCAACTCCAAAATCAACAATCTCCATATCTCTGTACTCGTCTGTTCAAGCGCATTCGGACGCCGTTAAAAAAAAGTATATCATCGTATTTTTGAAAAATCACACTCGCTTCAATATCTCGATGTCTTCTTAACATTCTGTGTGACTCACCAGAATACGTACCACTGGCGATCGTCAGCAGTACAGGTTGCACAAATGATGCCCTATTATTCCAAATGTAAGCAAACCCGAACTCACATACGGGCCGCACTGGGTAGCCGCGCGGTCTGGGACGTCTTGTCACGGTCCGTGCAGCTCCCCCCTTCGGAGGTTCGAATCCTCCCTCGGACACGGCAGCGTGTATTTTCGGCAGTGCAAGTTAAAGTTAGATTAAGTAGTGTGTAGGCTTAGGGACCGATGATCTCTCCAATGTGGTCCCATAAGACCTTACCACAAATTTCCAAAGAAACATTTTCTCACATACTGTCGTCTGTTTATTTTCACGGCTGTCATACAAAGTGCTCAAAACGTTGATAACGAGAATTGCTATAAAATGATTTTCGAGAAATAATACTGCACGTTGAGTTACAGCAGGAGTTACCGGCATCACAGGCCCGTGTTGTAACGCATTTCGTGCCTTTGGCAGTCATCGCTGTTTCCTAATAGAATGCTTGTTTTAATTTTTGCCACAGATGAAATCATACTAGTCTTAAGTTTGGCGAGTGAGCAGACCATTTCGCGTTTTCTGAACGACCGTTCCAGTGCTCTCCGAGTCTTCTCTCCAGAGGCTCCGCCGCCAGACGTGAGAAAGCGGGGGTCACGCTGATGAAACACTGGTTGCCTTATGTCCCCCAGTAGCTGCACCAAATATGGAGCGTCAGAAACCGATAAGAGTGAGTTTCTGGCATCCTGAGGATCAAAATATATCGGGATATAATCCGGAATTTATTCGCAGATTTATTCGAAACCTCAAATAGCCAAATCTTTATTTGAAATATCAGGCATAGATCATAGCCTGAAAAAATAATTTATTCGAATCAAGACGGTGGCGTATCTTATGCACTTATAGCTACTGTAGTGGGTCTTTTTTGTGGGAGGTTGTCGTTAGTTGTGCACAACTTATCATTACTCCTTACTGGCGTTTTATGCCAGTAGGACAGTGGTTCAGTTGATATGAAGTGGTTTGCAAAGGTGGTGCACAGTATGTACTTCCACTTGTAAGTGCTGTAGGTTATCACAGTGTCTTACGCTACACCTTGTGTTTGTGTCTTACTCGTGTGGTCAGTGACACACATTGACGGTTAATTGACGCACCTCTGCACATCTTTAAACAAACACAGCGAACCAGGGTGTTTACAACTTGCTCTTATCTCGAGTATTAACGGAACGTATCTGTCCCGTCATCTCATATATTCGCTACGGTCGCAGGTTCGAATCCTGCCTCAGGCATGGATGTGTGTGATGTCCTTAGGTTAGTCAGGTTTAAGTAGTTCTAAGTTCTAGGAGACTGATGACCTCAGCAGTTAAGTCCCATAGTGCTCAGAGCCATTTTTTGTATAGTACTCGCCACGTTCTTCACGAGACAGGAAAGCTAATTGCAGGGATTCGGCGTCTCTTTAAAAACAGAAGCCGCTATGCAGCACTCGTATCCAATGATAGGGGCGTCTGTAGAACCTAACCTACTTGATTCATAGTATAGTTTCTAAGCTAACCTAACCTCCTTTGGCCCAGTCAAAAAATGACGGAGGAGATCGGGCCCAGCGTGCGCACGCTGTCGGCTGGCTCTGTCGGGCGACGCCTGGCGACGGCGTCTGACGGCCGTTGTCGGCGCCACTGCGATGGCAGCCGTACGGCCGGGGACGTCGCTGTCTCAGCAGTTCCGTGCCGGTTCTTACGCCGTCTGTTTGTTCCTCGTTTCTGTCAGCATTGTTAGTAAAATAGCACTGATCGCCTTTCCCATTTTGTATAATAAAGCAATATGTAGAACTGATATTACGGTTTTTTATTCTGTATTCAGTAAAAAATTAAAAAAAGTGCCTGTTACAACGGAGACCAAAAAAATACCGGAAAATTCCGGTTATTCGGAACTAAAATAACGGTATCGGCTTTAACCGGTCGGTTTTTCGCATTACTGCCAGCCACTACTGTGCCACCACCTTTCTATTAACAAAGCTGTGTAGGTAAAGTCATCGCTAATCACCCAGGGCTCCGGAATGTCACATTTCGAAACACTTCAGTCCGAGCTTCCTTTATTCTCAGGACAGAGTTAACGATAGCCTGTGCGAACGCGCAGGTGTTGATTATTTAGGGTAACGGGGATGAACATTTATGTTGCGGCTGTGGACAGAGGGATTTCGCGTAAACGACAACATGACAAACGACGCGAAATCGGCGGTTTTTACAAAAAATGGCGAAATTAGTCATTTTCCTCGTTCGAGCGCAAAATCTTATAAATCGGATGCCAGTAGTTTACAGACTTTGTAAAGTGGTAGTTACTTAATGTCGACGTTAGACCTGGATTTTTGTCCTGAAGACTGAGATGCTGACGCCGGCCGCCCTTTGAGGCGACCCTTTCGCGGAGGAGCCCGCGGTCGGCGGGCAGCACAGGCGCTGCCAGGGCGGCCACGCCCCACTCCAGGGTGGGCCGCACGTGTGGTCCGTGAACCAGGCTCGGACCGGCTGCACTCCCTCTGTATCCTACCAACAAATCGATGCCCACCACCCTCTCCATTCACTGCACAGCCTGCGTGCTCATTCCATTCCGTATCCCTACAACGTGTGACACGCAGCCATTTGTAAACGGTTCCAGCTGTGACTCATCGATAATACAGTCACAGGATAGTACGTTTTTTTTTCGTTTTGTGAAGTACATAATACTACATTTCCGAACATTTAAAGCAAGTTACCGAACTTTGTACACCTTGAAATCTTTTAAAAACCTGACTGAGCATTTTATGCATCTTTTGTCAAACACTACTTCCATACAGAGAATTGCATCATCTGCAAAATGTTTGAGCTTACTATTAATACTGTCTGCATGGTCATTAATGGGACATCACGAACACGAACAGCTACGATCTCAACACAGTTCCCTAAGGCAAGAAGTTACTTCTACATCCGCCGATGAATCTCCGATGCGTGACAACTTTCTTCGTCTTCCCTACAAAAAAATGCTCGATCCAGTCACAAATTTCGCTCGATACACCGTACAATTGTACTTTTGATAATAAGAGTAGACGTGGTACTGATTCAAATGACTTTCGGAAATCGAGAAGGACTGGGTCTACCTGACTGCCTCCACTCGTGGCTTTTAGTATGCCGTGAGAGAAGTAAGTGAGATGGGTTTCACGAGATTCACGTTTCCGAAATCCGTGCTACTTGACATACAGGACCTAATTCTGTTCGAGGCACCTCACTATGTTTTAACTCAGATTACCTGCTAAAAATGCACAACAAATCGATGTGGAGGATAGTTGGCGGCAGTTTTATGAATCGCTTCTGCTGCCCACCTTACCTGCGCTCTCTTCCGACAACTGGGGACGGTTTTCTGTGTGAGACATTATAATTAACAGATCACACCTTATAAAAGAAAAGATTACGAAATGCGTCAATGTATAGCAGACGTGACAGAAAAGTCGATAGCGACCCGCTAAAACGTCCAGGTGCGGCCTTTTCGCTCATTTTTTTCGACAATAATAGTAAGCAGTGCACACAACACCGCACGTTAATCAACAGTGTCTACTTTATTGCTACAAGACTGTTGCATATTTAAAATTGAGAGCGAGTCTAAACGTTCCGTAGTGGTTCCACGTCACCCGAATTTGATGGACCATAAGACGAACACTTTAAATTTTGCGATTAAAGTGATTTTCATTTTCTGTTTAAAAAAGTGATGTGGCGACAACTGCTGAACAAACTTTCCTCACCCTACTGTACGACAAATCGCAGAAAAAACGTCGCGTTCTGGACAGGTCTCTAGTGCGGTGCATTAAGTAAACTGCATATTTTCGTAGTATGCACGTATAGGTCCACCAAATAAGGTACTTGAGCTTTGCAAACACGTAAACAAACGTGGCGGCGCGTCGCTTTGCTTCTTTCAGCCAGCCGCGGTTTGCCACACATCAGGCCGTCACCAGAAACTTCATTTGACAGGACAGTGAAAATAACACCGCACGAATACTGCGATGAGCGTCCTCGGTGCCGTGTCGTACCGCCAGAAGCACGTCCGTGTGGCGTCACGTGTCCCGTGCCGTGACCGGCCGACAGGAGAACAGCAAGCAGCTGCCGTGTCGATATAAGGTCCGCGCACTTGTTTGTCAATCGTGAACCGACGAGTCTGTTAATTTAATCTCACTTTTGGAGCAGACGCTGTTTGTCTATGCTCCAAATGCAGGTAAAACATTTCTAACATACTCTGGCACTGTCTTTAAAGAAGAAGAAAACAAGATGCTGGTCGAGAGGTGATTCAGAATGAGAAATACACAAGCTGTAACCTGTTAAAGGGAAATGTTACACTCGGAACGTGACGGCTACGTCAGCTTTCTGCGAATGGACAGGGAAACTTCGAATAACTTGTTTGGAGCACCTTCCCGTTCACATTGAAAAAGAAGACACAAGTATGAGAAAATTTATTCTCTTCTACTTGGTATTCTATGACAGATTATTAAGGTACCACAATGTGGGAACATGAAGCCTACATCGCCGTTGGAAGAATTTCGACTTTTTATTTTACTGCGTGTTATGCGTAGAATGCTGATTTTCTTCTTAACCTTATCCTGCGTAAACTATGGCTGGGAAAGATGCGATACGTTGTAACCTCCCCACATGTAATAATAAAATGAATTTAAATATGAATAATTGAATGTGATTCTAATTTAATGTAACCTCTGAACATAATTGGTTCCCATTTATAATCTCCGTGCAGAAATGCATTCACATTTGATGTACCCACAAAATTCTTTTCTCATTTAATGTTAAGTTCGAAACAGAAAAATTCCTAAACCCCGAAATAAAAAAAAAAATTCAGTAACTTGGTAAATTTTAGGACGACAGCAGCGCTGCGCCACGGCCCTGTATTCTGAATAAAAAAGCAAAAATTCTTACCTCAATAAAAACGGCGAATATATCTGCTCTTACCTAAAAAATTTTCGGCACAGCTCCGTGCAGTGCTGGCCTATACATTTGTGATTCGTGAAAGGAATGATCATGCACTGGATAAATTCTTTAAATTGAAATGAATGCTTTTTTTTTAAAAAAAAAGTTACTTTATATTATAAAAATAATTGTTAGGGCATTTTTTTTAAAAAAAATTGGGTGACAGTTCACATACATTACTAGATATGCGCAAGGCTGCTTCTTTACCTTATACAATAATACTCATCCTCCAGAGTCCCGACCAGAGCAGACTGCAGACACGCGCAGACTACTGCAGACTAGCGACAAGCAAAAACTTACCCCCTGCGGGTCCGGGGATTAGAATAGGCCCGAGGTATTCCTGCCTGTCGTTAGAGGCGACTAAAAGGAGTCCATCCCCCTCACGGGGGTAGTTAGGGCCTGCGTCCGGAGACGGACGGTTCCACGACCTATAATCGTGGTCTTTTTGGTTTTTCACTTCTCGTTTCTTCCTTCCTTTCGTTGGTTCCTTTCTTTGCTCTTCTCCACCTCACTGTCTTCCTTACTCTTTCCCTTGACTTCTCCTTGCCTTCTCATTGCCTTTTTCTCCTTGCCTTTTTCTCCTTGCCTTCTCATTGCCTTTTTCTCCTTGCCTTCTCATTGCCTTTTTCTCCTTGCCTTCTCATTGCCTTTTTCTCCTTGCCTTCTCATTGCCTTCTTCTCCTTGCCTTCTCATTGCCTTCTTCTCCTTGCCTTCTCATTGCCTTCTTCTCCTTGCTTTCTCATTGCCTTCTTCTCCTTGCCTTCTCTGGTCTCCGCCTCGGCGTTTGAGACAGTGTGTCCTCTTTCTCCCTCTCTCTTCTTTTTCCTCTTCTTCCTTCCTCCCTGTGCGTGCCTGAAGGCCGACCCACGCGTTCGCACGCGTAGCCGGTGACGGGGTAACGCGTAAGTCCCCGCCCTGGGTAGACATGTAAGGCACGCGCGTACCCCCTGGTAAAGGCCAGGCCCGGGCAGGGGTGATTGCCTGAGCTGATACCTTCTGACCATGCCGATTGGTCCCTCCGTCTGTTTCTCGGGAGGTGTGACCTGAGGTGTAAACATTCACCTAAGGCGGGAGTGCCTTCTGAGAGGGTCCCCACAAAGAAGGAGCGCGCCATCGGAGACGCTGGCAATCATGGGGGATTCCTCCGCAATGGATTCTACTCCATCTCTCTCGACTTCGACCCAAAAACGGAAACGTGACCAGCCAACAGTGACAAAAGTACTACCGCCTGCCCCACAGTTCCTCGTAGTTTCTCGATCTGAGGACGGAAAGGATTTTTCCTCTGTCAACCCTTTCGTTATTCAGAAGGGCGTAGATGCCATAGCCGGATCTGTCAAATCTTGTACCAGGTTGCGTAACGGCACCTTATTACTAGAAACTGAGAGTGCCTTTCAGGCACAAAAACTGCTTCGGGCCACCCTCCTGTACACGTTCCCTGTCCGGGTGGAGGCCCACCGAACTTTGAATTCGTCTCGTGGTGTAGTCTATACTAGCTCCCTCGACGGATTGACTGACGAGGAGCTTCAATCTTTCCTCGCTGAGCAGGGCGTGACGGCTGTCCATAGGGTCATGAAAAAGGTCAACAATGACCTTGTACCGACCCGGACACTTTTCTTGACCTTCGATAGTGTTAAGCTGCCATCGCGCATCAAGGCGGGCTACGAGGTTATTTCTGTTCGCCCCTATGTCCCGACACCTAAGCGCTGCTACCAGTGTCATCGTTTCAGTCACACTCGACAGTCTTGTTCCAATGCGGCTAAATGTGTCACTTGTGGCAGGGATGCCCATGAGGGTGACTGTCCACCTCCGTCTCCTCGTTGTGTGAACTGTCAGGGTGACCATGCCGCATCCTCCCGCGACTGTCCTGTCTATAAGGAAGAACGCTGCATCCAAGAAATTCGGGTCAAAGAGAAAGTGTCCACCTCGGCTGCTCGCAAGCTATTGGCTAGTAGGAAGCCCACGCTGCTCCCAGCGGGGAAATACAGTACTGTCCTCGCCTCTCCTTGGACTACCCGGGAGGTAGCAACCCAGACATGCGATCTGACCTTCAGCACCACGGTCGTCCGTTCGGCCAGTGCTAAGATAGCGCGGTCGACGTCTCCTCTTCCTCCCATCACCCCACAGACACCAGCCCCTTCCTCAGCTTCTGCTAAGACGAAGACCCCGAAGTCAGATGCACGGGCCTTCAAGAAGGAACCATCCCGTGCAGACTTCCTCCGTACCTCGACCTCCCAGCCTTCGACCGGTACTTCCACCAAACGTCCTTCCATAAAGGCTCATAGGAAGCACAGTTCTCCTTCTCCGCCACGGCGCCTTTCTTCTCCTGCGCCACCCAGCGGTTGCCGCCCCAGGCCGTCATCCGTTTCGCCTGGCCGCACCGCTGGTAGCCGTACATCTGGCCGTTCACCGGCGGAGGAAGCTCCCCCTCCCGGCCATCGTCTCGAGATGGCCGATGACCCTATAGACCCAATGGACGATGACTGTCCGCCTACTGATAGCGGCGGCAGTGCTCGCTCGAAGCCAGGCCCTCAGCGGCCTTCGAGGTGGCCCCTTCTCTCATCTTCCTTTTCTTACGATGGCACTTATTCACTGGAATATTCGCAGCATTCGCTCCAACCGAGAGGACTTGAAGTTGCTGCTCCGCTTGCACCGTCCGCTCGTCGTAGCCCTCCAGGAAACGAAGCTACGCCCATGCGATCAAATTGCCTTGGCACACTACACCTCTGTGCGTTTTGACCTACCCCCTGTGGTAGGTATCCCAGCTCATGGAGGGGTTATATTGCTGGTCCGGGATGATATTTACTACGATCCCATCACGTTGCACACCGGCCTGCAGGCAGTTGCCATCCGCATTACTCTCCCCGCTTTTACGTTTTCCTTTTGTACCGTTTACACTCCATCGTCATCTGCCGTTACCAGGGCAGACATTATGCAACTTATTGCTCAGCTACCTGCACCATTTTTGTTAACTGGAGACTTCAATGCCCACCATCCCCTTTGGGGCTCTCCAGCATCCTGCCCGAGGGGCTCCTTGTTAGCAGACCTTTTCAACCAGCTCAATATTGTCTGCCTCAATACTGGCGCCCCTACTTTTCTTTCGGACACATCTCACACCTATTCCCATTTAGACCTCTCTATATGTACTCCCCAACTTGCACGCCGGTTTGAGTGGTATGCACTTGCTGATACATATTCGAGCGACCACTTCCCGTGTGTTATCCGTCTCCTGCAGCATACCCCCTCTCCGTGCTTCTCTAATTGGAGCATCTCCAAGGCAGACTGGGGGCTCTTCTCTTCCAGGGCGACCTTTCAGGATCAAACCTTCACAAGCTGCGATCGTCAGGTCGCACACCTCACGGAAGTCATTCTCGCTGCTGCTGAATATTCCATCCCTCACCCTCCTTCTTCTCCACGTCGCGTACCGGTCCCCTGGTGGACCGCAGCATATAGAGACGCTTTACGTGCTCGTCGACGTGCTTTACGCACATTTAAACGCCACCCTACAGTGGCGAATTGTATCAATTATAAACGATTACGTGCTCAGTGTCGTCGTATTATCAAAGACAGCAAGAAAGCCAGCTGGGCTGCTTTCACAAGCACCTTCAACAGTTTTACTCCTTCTTCTGTTGTCTGGGGTAGCCTGCGCCGGCTATCTGGCACTAAGGTCCACTCACCAGTTTCTGGCTTGAAGGTCGCGAATGACGTCCTTGTGGCCCCTGAGGCTGTCTCCAATGCCTTCGGCCGCTTTTTCGCAGAGGTTTCGAGCTCCGCTCATTACCACCCTGCCTTCCTCCCCCGCAAACAGGCAGAGGAGGCTAGGCCACCTAACTTCCGCTCCTCGAATTGTGAAAGTTATAATGCCCCATTCACCATGCGGGAACTCGAAAACGCATCATTTGGAATACGTCGGGTGACAAGCCTCGACAATCGAATCGCGCAATCTCTGTTGCCAAACTATTTTCGGTCCAGTCACTTTTTCCTGCTGCGACATCTTACACATTCCAGCCACATGAACACGATTGACACGTTTTAAAAATGTGTTAAAGCTGTAGCAAAATAAAAAGTACGACCTTAAAATGCTTAAACTTGATAAACGTTGCGAATTGTTGTAGTAATAAGAAATTAACGTTAAGTTCTGTCGATTGTAAGGGCTTCGTACGTGTGGCGTTGCAAAGTAGGTCGTATTGAACACGACGCCTGTGTCGGTGTCATGACGTCACGGGTGTGTACCATGGAACGAGGGCTGCCGCGATGTTTACAGAATGTACGTAAATTTTCTCAAGCAGGTGTCTACACCTGCATATCGTGCGTCTGCAGGGCTGGCTTGGCGAAGCTGGGTCGGCACTGTGTATGAGTGTGGACGAGTGTGCCAGCGCTGCCAACACAGACGTTCAGCTGAGCGGCGACATGCTTGACGCTGACCTTTCGTTTACCTCGAATGAGAGTCCGCACGTTCGAATGTTGCAGGAAGCACAGCTGCGCGTGGCCGCCCGGCCGCCATACGGGACGTCGGACGGGTTTGCGCAACTTCGCTGTGAAGACGACGGACGCCTCGCGCGCCGACTCCCCGTGCTTTTGTTCACTGCCAGGCTTCCGTCAGTGGCGGCTCTGGGCTGGGAACGCGCCTCCGTTACAGACGCCATTTTGAAGTCTGCGTATCGTACCACCACCTGTCGCAACTCCATGAAACTATGACGGCTGAAGCGGGAGTATTCCACGATTCCCCACAACATATTCTGCATTTTTCTCAAGCGAAACTGGCGGAGAAAAACAAATGTACTGCATTACTTACTTAACGCCTCTGGTTAATCCTAAATTACAAACACTGTAATTACTCCGAAAGTACTAACTAGATTTTGAAGAGCTAAATGCTGTAGACTTGGTCTCTTTCAGAACTACGATACTAACAGCAGAAACTACAACAGTCCTATTGTAAAAAGCGAAATTGAAACCGATATCCCTGCGATTAATATAACTACGAAAAGAGACTATACGTCGTTCACTGAAGCCTTTCTCACGGTGTTTAATATGGGGGCAAATCGTATTACAGTATCTTAAACGAGTCCAGAAATGTGACTTGTGGTGCTCAGCTGTACCACTGTGTGTCTTGGGATGAATGACCAGTGTGCTACAGGTGGCCTCACTCGCTTTATGGCCGACTGTCGACAGCTCCACATGTGAGCGATCCTTCGGTGATTGGAGGCAAAGTGACTCTGGCGCCGGAAGGCTAGGGCCTCTGTCATTTAACCACTAACACGTATTATGCACTTTGCTTTCAAATCCTCGCGATACAAAAGACAACCAAAAAACCCAAGATCTGCGGAGTACATGACATTCCCTCAGAGTCACTAAGATGCTTGGCTACGCCAGCCAGGATAAAGCATTCCCCCCTGGTGTGCAAGACATATCAGGCAAGCAACCTATCCTCAGACTTCAAGAAGAATATAACGATTCCTGTCTCAAGGGAGGCAGGTGGTTACAGGTGCGGAGACAGCGGAACTTCACTTACCCGACCCTCCTTAATTCAGATATGTCGCTCATCTGAATAACTATATAGTATTGGATACTGCAGAGGGAACAATCGATGGTGACAAACATTAAATTTAAATACAGCCACTGGCATACAGAGATCCAAGCGCAGTGGCAGTTAGCAAGTCAACATCGAGTTGTGTAGTTTCCTCTATTGGCCCATCTGTTGCGAGTATAGAGGGACGTCAAAGAGAAGGAACGTGCTTATGTCCACGGTCAACAAGATAGTTGTCTTGCAGAGGATGGATAAAGTAGAACTGTTGAACAAAATTGTTGTTTAATTTGTTGTTGGAGCTTCAACGATGTCAGATAGGAAGAGGAAACGGAAAGAAATTGAACACCTTTGTTTCGAAATGGTGGGTCCTTATGGTCATATTACTTCCTTTTGTTCGTCTTCGACCAATGTAAACAATTCAGCAGGGACACCTGTGTGGTCCTGATGAGCACAAACAATGTACGAATACGTCTAAAATTAAATCCACCGGTTATTTCACTGTATAAAAGCCATTGTACTTCTTCCGTATCTTGGCAAAATTTACGTGAAAATAACTTACAATTTGTGTGTTGCCATGAAAATAAATTTAACGTGTTTTAATGGCATTTAACCAATGTCTTCTAACTGTTTTTTTTTCATTTCCTGGTTACCCCTGTCCCACCTACACACACACCTGCGTCCACACGACTGCTGTGCAATTCACACTTAAGTGCCTGGCAGAGGACTCGCCGGACCGCCTCCGCACTCTGTCTGCACCGTGCACTTCTCGAACACCACGTGGATGAAACGACCACTTAAATGTAGTGTGTTGTCTCTTAGTTTACCACGGTGATCGTTTCTCCCTGTGTAGGTGGGCGTCAACAAAATATTTTCGCCTATCATATCCGTGACACTCTGGTCCTATATCGCGATAACACGAAATGAGCTGCCCCTCTCTCAAATTTTTCTGTGTCTTCCGTCAGTCCTATCTGGTAAGGGTCCTATACTGCACAGCAACACTCCAGAAGAGAACGGACGAGTTTCGTGTAGGCATTCTCTTCACAAGACCTGCTGCATCTTGTAAGTGTTCTGCCAATAAACGCCGACTTTAGTTAGCCTTTCCCGCAAGATTATCTACGTGATGGTTCTAGTTTAAGTTGTTCGTAATTGTAATCTCTAGGTATTTAGCAGAATTGACGTCTTTCAGATTTGTGTGAGTTATCGTCTAACAGAAAATTACCGGATTCCTTTTAGCACTCGTGTGGATCGTGTCAACTGCCGCTTCTCGCATCAGACAAATATTTTGTACTTTGCAGCTTCGTGTGCCGAGTGTTTCAAATTGAAAACTTTTGTTTATCGTAACTTCACACAAACGGATTTTTTCCGATAGCGTGAGAGGTGTTGAATTCTTGGGCAGCATTTATACTTGCTTTGGGCTACATGCGGCTCGTGCGCTGTGCGCTGGACACCCCTGATGTAGATTAACGACAACAGTGGGCGCTGTAACACATTCTTGGGTAACGCCAGGTAGGACACGTGTTTTAGTCGATGACGTCTCGTCATTTACTGCGAACTGTGACCTTTCTGACAGGATATCACGAATCCAGTCGCTCAACTTGGACGGTACTCCGTAGGCGTGCAGTTTGATTACAAACATAGTGTGTGTTCCAGAATCCTATAGCAAATCGACGTCAGTGATGTGGGTCCGTAATTCAGCGGATTGTTGCTGTTCCCCTTCTTGTGTAGTGGTGTGACGTGTGCCACTTTCCAGTCTTCAGGTACGGGTCTCTCGTCGAGCAACCGGTTGCATACGATTGCTAAGTACGGGACTGTTACATCTGGAAACCGGTTGGTGTACGATCTGGACCTGAGGACCCGCCCTCACTAAGTGATTTAAACGGGTTAACTCCTCTGAGCATCTGGACTTCAAAGTTTCTCATATTTGTAGCTGTCATTGACTCTAATTCTGGAATATTTACTTCATCATCTTCGCTGAATTTGGGAAACCGCATTCAGTGACTGTCATAGGAAACATCAGAATTCCTATCGCAGAGTGCAGGTGGTGTCTGTGTCTTTGGGCTGGTGTACTTTTACTACGACCTGATTTTCGGCCAGTTTTCGACACACACATTCTTTGTGGGAACTATTAGATTCATCTCGCGTAAAATTCCACGCTAAATTTCCAGCTCCAGTAAGGACATCGCCAGTCACGATTTTGCATTTTTTCTGTCTTGCGACGTCGGTACCACACTAGGTAGTTCTCATGCACCAAAGGCGTACCTGTCAAGTGAAGATGTCCATGACCCTAGGTATTAGAAAAGGCAGTTAGTCCTGAGTACACATTACATGTTTACCGTTACTGTTTGATCAATGTAAACCGTACCTGAATCGTCTGATAAAGAATAGTGCCATCAAAAGGATGTGAAGAAAGGCGGTAGAGAGGTCAGACAATTTACACCAAATAGCTAAAAGGGTTGTGACTAAGACGATACCTGAAAGTAACTCTTACAAAAACTTTATAATGCAGCCCTGTTAAAATCTCAAGCACTTTGGAATTACTATAAAGGTGCCCTAAAGCTTGGAAAACTTATCTAGAATCGACTGGAAAATCCCCTACTTATCCATGTCAAAGACGATGGAATACACAACATAACCACGGGACCTGTGCGAAACACGCTCGATGTTACAGTTTTAAATAATGTCAGAATTTCGAATAAGTTTAGTCATTGGTGTAAGGGTAGTTGTGGGAACAAGAGGAAACATTTTTAAAAACTAACCGAACGACGTGAAATAATAATCGTGAATTATTTATGATACGTTCATGTTTCCAGAAATGTGTTTTGCATTCGGACTGTTTGTCCCGGTTTGTACGAGTGGCACAGGTCAGGGACTGTCAGTGCATCCACGTAACCTGTAACTTCCACTCGAGAGGCATTTTCAGTTACAGTGAGCACGTTAGATCATGGTGGCTAGGTAAATCAGAACTGAAGGTGGCAATGGCAGATATGTCCGTCGTTTCAGAAGGTATACTCGATTAGGAAAGTCAAATTGTACAATGGCAGATATAGCGGATAACTGCAGTGGCCACGGACATTATCTGTTACTGTGCTGTATACAAACTGTCCAGTTAATAAGTGCTTTACAACAAATAAAATTATTTTTGTAGCAAGGTGCTATGAAGAGGGAGACTGTTATTCCTGTTTAATAACTTAGCTTCGTAGACTATAGGATACTCAAAAGGTACAATTTTAGTAGGCCTTTATGTAAAATTTCATTTATCATTGAGGATGTTAACGTATTAGGCCAAGTGCCTGGGTCCAAACTCGTGATTGCTTCACAACTGCTAGCAGTAGGCCTACCCGAATGTGGGACAGCGGGAGGTCCGTATTCCAGTGCTTGTGTTCACTTGTATCTGAAGCACCACACGATGAGAGGCTGCTGTTAAGGACATGGCCTTTTAAGCACGCTTAAGTCTCACTCTCTGACGTTGTTGGTCGGAGAAATTTTTCGGAAGCGCCTTTTTGTGAGTTCGAAAAGTGTTCAGTTGTAGCTTTTTCTTGATCTTTTGAGCACGTGAATCGTATTTTTTAAATCTGTCCTATCACGAAACGTTTCCCTGTTCGCACTTTGAACTCCACGGGGCGGGGAAAAACACTGTATCTTCACACAGTGCACACACAACACGTGAAGTGGGAAAGTACGGCAAGCATATGTTTAAACCGACGACAATAAAACAATCATTCTCTGGGAAACAACCTGCTGACGGGTGGGATGTAATGCTTGATTGTTATCCACAGCAATGAGTAGAAATGGCGCGGAGAGGCGGCGAGCAGCAATGAATCGAATTGACGCATGGGCAGCGGCCGTGTGTTGGCAACAGATACTGCTGCGGCGCGTCCGTCTCACAGCCGCTGGTTCCCTCGACTCCGGTGCGGGCATAATTTTCTGAGACGTACTCAAGTGGCCACAGTCGTTTCACAGTGAGCGTAGAATTGAATTACATTGCTCTAAAAGTACTTTCACAAACGAGTTACTTTATTTTTTTCAGCTTGTCCGCAATAACAAAATTAGCACGACAGTCTTCGTATTACATTCGCATGTTCTGCGCGGGGTCCCTGGAAGCGCTGCCCCCTGCGTGAGGCCCTGCAGTTGGTACCTGCCGGCCTCGCCGCCGTTGGCAGCACTGACTGCGTGCCACAGACCCGCCGCTTCAGGCGTCTGTCGCATTTGTAGCGAGTCGTGTCCAGTGTGACGTTCTGCGTAGTGATTTCGTGCTGCTGTTTCTGCGCCGAGAATTTCTTCTGCTACACCCACACCCTTAATAAGGTAAGGACGACTGTTTTCATGCGTTCCTGTAGTGTTATTTTCTTTTGGTTTGTTTTTGCAAAGTCATGGTAGCTGTAAGGTTTCATTTACGTTCACTATGGAGACTATCGCTTATAAAGCAAACCGCGTTCGGTTATTACGCTCTCAAAATACTAACGAGTTTCGTATTACAAATCTTGTTTTTTTAAAGTCCTACCGACATTCCTATTAATTCTGCTGTTCTACGGACTTTGTGCATGAGTGAAAAGCATAGGCTCGGACGAAATTTCTACTCGTATTCGCGCCATTTTGTTGAATTTTTTTTTTCCCGAAATGTAGGTTCGTATTTGTACACATGTGATCCATAAAAGGATTATTCTGCGTGTTAGGAATAACAGAACAGAATGACGGAACACTGCTTCTGCAAGTAGATAAGATGCTATGGCAACTTCGACTATTGAAGAATTAAACAATTACTTTCCGTCAGGATACTGCGTAGACCTTGGGACAGTCTGATCCTATCCCTAATGGCTTGAAATCAAACCAAGCTAGACGGATTTTGACAGTTCCATAGTGGAGCATTGAATCCGGTATTTCCCGCTGCAGTCAGCTCCAGCAAAACTGCCGAATTTAGTACAACTAATCTGTTAGCTTCTTTCTCCCAGTCCTGCATTAGCAATCGTCAGCACGTTAAGTCACGCAAATGTGTTTTAATACAGAACGCTGTTCCATTCAATTTCGATACCTTCACTTTTCTAGAGTAATGTTTTTGGTGACAAGGTAGTCTGTTGGGTAGTCAGTAAGACAGATAATGTTATCGTCCATTTCGTCTTTGTTCTATATGTGTAAGTGCAGAAATCAATGAATTATTTCGTTGATCTAAAATTGGTCCTCTTGCTAGAAAAGTTGTCAAAATTCCCGGCGTTAGGGGCTTCGTCTTCACTTCTGTTAATAATCGTGCATCTCCAGGCAGTGACTGTGCCGTACACTTACCAAAAAAGTAGTCGGTTTTCTGCTAAGGGGGTATCTGGATGTGTGAAGCAGTGCCCCACGTACAGGACCAGTACTGAAACACTTTGGCAGTAAAACCAGCCATCCTCAGAATCTTTTCTGATAAGTGTTTGTCAGTGCTCAGAACGATATCCAAATACAGAGTATCAGTTACAAATCTCACTGCAGAACTCAACTGTTATATATTTATCTCTGGTACAGCAGGAGCAAAACTCACAAGCGTGTCTATATTTTTACATGAAGTACCTGTACTTTTAAGTGTATTGAATACATCGCACAGTCTCTCATCTGTTTCCAAATTAGCTCTTTCCAATTCCTCAAGTTTCTGGGATACAATGTTGTTCACGCATCGTTCTTGTCTGAAATGTTGCACATGAGTCTACTGCCTTAAGAATTATCAGAAAATTTAAAAGTTCAGCCCAAGAAACAGTATATTTTTTTGTGTTATCCAGTGAAATGATTTCAGAGGTTAAAGTGGAGAACTCTACTTTTCCAAACAAGTCACAAAAGTGTCTTAGAATTGGTAAAAGGCTCGTATTTGACTGAGTGAAAGTACCTTCTTTTCCAAGTTAATTAAAATGGTATTATTTCTTGAAGCAATCTGAAACCGTGGTTATTTCCAACTTTTGGACTGAATTTAAAAAACATTTTCAATGGGCATTGTGTGAAATTAAACCAAAGAAGTGACTGTGGGTTCTCGAAAATTTGTTTCAGCAACGTGGGACACATATTTTGAGATAGAAAGCAAGATTTCAAAGGTTCATACATATCAATAACTTTTGTAACTCCTGGCAACAATGACAACCATTTAGTTTTAGTACTACCTAGAACTTTCCTGTGTCGAGTATCAACGAAATCACAGAATGATTTCAGTTGGTCCACACGTTGAGGGCAAATGTGTGTCGTGCTCAGTGTAACTTAGAGTAAGTTAGAGTAAGTAGTACGTGAGCCCAGGCACCGATGATCTCAGCATTGATATCCCTGTAACGTTCTTTAACGAAAACTTGTCACACTCGTCCGTCATTTCTGGAGTAGCAAATGATCGATACGAATTGCGAAGCTCGCGCGTAAGTCACTGGCACTCAGCACGATGACGGAAGATGTTGTGTTCACACCTCCTCATCCCGTGACCAAAATGCAGCGTCTTTGTTCCATCTTTGCGTTCACCAAAAGCGGTACTGGGAAATCGGTTGACGAAATCCGGTTTTTGGGGCGCCAGGCGAAGGGGGTGTGTGTTGCCAGCTGTATAGTGCGGTTCGAGATAAGGCCGGTATTACACTATCAAATTTCTTTGTCAAAGATTTGATCAAAGATGTGATCCAATATTCCGTCCAATATATTTGACAAAGATCTTTGACGTAGCGCTAGAGGGGGTATTACACTGTCATCAAATTTTTCATCAAAGTTCAAGATGGCTGACAACAACTTGTTACTAACTGCAGCAGTTCTACGTACTCCATTTGCATTGTGTGCACATGCGGAAAAGTGGGGGAAAAAATGGAACCATACATACGAGGTTGACAGTCTTAAAAGTCCTGGGATTACAACTTGATAATAAATTCAGTTGGGAGGAGCACACCACAGAACTGCAGAAAGGCCTTAACAAATCTGTATTTGCAATTCGAGTGTTAGCAGACATAGGAAACATAAAAATGAAAAAGCTTGTATACTTTCATTCCATAATGTCATATGGGATAATATTTTGGGGTAAATCTTGAAGTCAAACAAGTTTTCAAGGTCCAAAAGCGTGTAATATGCATTATTTGTGGAGTAAATTCACGGACCTCCTGCAGAAACCTCTTCAAAGAACTGGGTATACTAACTACTGCCTCTCAGTATATTTACTTCTTAATGAAATTTGTCGTAAATAATATATCTCTTTTTCTAACAAACAACTCAGTTCATACATACAATACCAGGAACAAAAATGATCTGCACAAGGACTTAAAAGCGTCTGTGATCTATTCTGTTATTCGTTTTTATTCTCTGTGGGTGTTTTTAGTATTTGGAAAAAGGGACCGATGACCATCGCAGTCTGGTCCCTTTAATCCCACAAACCAACCAACTTACTTTAGTTCAAAAAGGGGTCCACTACTCAGGAACACTCATCTTCAATAATTTGCCAGGAAACATAAAAAATTTAGTTAGAAATAAAGATCAGTTTAAAAGGAGCCTGAAAGACTTACTACTGGCCAACTCCTTCTACTCCATTGGCGAAATTTTTAATAGAAACAAATGATGTATTGTATTTATTCATACTATTAGTATTGTCATTCCAGCTTAAAAAAAATCGACATGTTGCACATCCACGAGTCTCTCCTCAGCACGGATCTATGGAACGAAAAACTAATCTAATCTGGGTGAAGCCGTGGGTTTTACGATGACACGATAAAAGCATTCAACAAAACTTGTTACGTGAGCTTACAGTGGAAGACGTCAAGTCGTACATCAATTACTTAAGAATGGATGAGCATACATTTCTATATGTGCTCAATGAAGTGTATCCTCATATCACAAAGCACAATATTGACTTAAGAACTGCTACATCTTCTGAAGACAGGCTCACTATAACACTCCCATTCCTTGCTACAGGAGAGGGTTATGTTAGGTTAGGTCTCCAATCTTCTTAATCTACTTTTGTATTCAGGGTGCCAAACGTTGTAAAGCGCCTCATCAGCTTCAGATATCTCTATTAATTTTGTAGTTGTCGGCACACATCAATTGTATTTACTGGCAATGGTTATAAAAACACTACAGACGACAGTACGCTGCAGCGATGCTAGCGCTCCATGTGGTAACATGTCACATTGCAGTGAACAGAAGACAAGCGGTTTCTTTGATCAAATATACAGCGAGGCCCTAGATTTGATCAAATATTGGACGACATTTGACAAAGTCCCTATTACACTATCAAATATCTTTGACAAAGATCTTGGACAAAGAAATGTGATAGTGTAATACCGGCCTAAATGACTGTGGCGTGGATGGGACGCAGGCGGTCCGGCAGTGCCGACACCGACGTAGACGCCCCGCTGGCACTGCTGCAGCCGTTCCCTCGCCTGCCGCGCGAGCTGGCAACGCCGCCCCGTGACGTCAGCGCTGGGTGGGGCAGGCGGCTGTCTGTGCGATCCAGTTGTGACGCAGCAGCCTGGAGGGAAGCAGCGTCACAGAGTAACATATACAGAGAGGAAGCCCCCCCTAAACCACTGTCCCGGGGGTGTGCTCGTAGTTTCGTTAGACGACAGTAGATGTCAGGCGTGTCGCCTGCTTAGTTTCGTGAGATCACGCTAGAGGCGCTTCGGCAACGGCCTCCCTGACGTCAAGGGTAGCAAGGTGGGGTGACAGAGGGGTGAGACCGAGAGAGCGTAGCCACATCTGTGTAGGCAGAAACAAGCAATACTTACATAGAAAATTTGGCCAAACGCTTTCGGCAGCGAGCACTTCCGCGTGATGTCACCGTCGAGAAGAGACGATTTTTCACGTTCGCGCATGGCCGTATTGCGCTTAAGCCACCATTAATTTACTAAACTGAAGGGCGATGTAATAAGATATGAGTTCGATTGAAGCTTACCTACACAGGGACTTACTGCTTCCCACGGCAATGAAATTATCCTATTGTCTTTCAAGTAATGACAGATGTATAACTACTTATTATGGATCACCATGACATATACTTTCTATTGCTTAACATTTTCTATGAGATAAGTTATAACTTGGCACCCTGCAGTCGTTATTAAGTATTACACATTTTTAATAGTACAGGAAACGCAACAATCATAAGAGCTTTCAGTTTCTAAACGCATTTTTTTCGTCACAAACATCAATAGTGTATAGCTTTTTTTTCGTGCAGATATTAAGTAGAAAGGAAATGATATAATTCCATTTACTTGTCATTTCTGCGTTTGATGATTCTGAAGCTTCAGTATTGATCGCCGTACTTCAACAATTCAACAACAACAAATTAAATACCTTAATCCCATATGGAATGAACTGCGGAAGCTCTCCATGTGTGTGCTCCTTTCTGCAGCTGTTTAGCCCTCATTGTCTTTGCCGACGTGTTAGGTGCCTTATCCGGATGTAGGTACAGTAATGATCTTAGTGTAAATTGCGGAGATCTCTTGAGAAATAGTTTGAAGCTTCCGATTAAAAGTTTTGGCAGGTTTTTATTCACATCTGCTTCTTTACACAGAGAGCTGCGTTTGAAAAGACGATTAAGCTAGGACGAGATAGTTCCTCAGTTGCCGCAGAGCTTATAGGACCTTTTGATATTACTATTATCTTGTCACTATGATGTCCAAGTGATTGCTCTATGGAGTCGGATCTGGAAGAAATACATTCTCTTTCGTGACCAGCAGTATACAGACTGCTTCCAGGCTCCATATAAACCACATGCAATAACAACCTGTACCTTTCAAATAACTTCCGGGAATTCAGCCAGGTAACACTTTCAGCGACCGCCGATATTTCAAGGCAAACTGCTGAAAGTGTTACCTGGCTGAATTCCCGGAAATTATTTGAAAGTTGTATACGCCAGGAGAAACTCAGGTCTCACAACCTGTACCTGGCTATGTGGTCCATATATGGCGTCACTTTCTTAGTCGTAGCATATGCCAATCATTTCATCAAATGCTCAACACACACAAATATTCTGCTTCACTTAAGCTTGTTTTTTGCTTACTCGTGAAGTGCTTTTAGCAAAACTTTTGTGTACTTTAGTCGTCAGCACTGTGTAGATACTTAATGCTTTGCATTACTTCCTCTCTTTGCTTAACGCGTGAAACAGTAATAGCGGATAACAATATACTGAGAACGAAAAGCAAATTAAACGCTGAATTGTTTTCCCTCAATGGTGATAATTCTTCATTAAGTTTAAGTTTTTTTTAATTTCATCCTCGATAATACTTTCTCTGATTCTATGCTTTGATCTACTTTTTCTAGCATGTTAAGTGCACGTTTACGAGTTTCACAAGCTTATAGAATTTGCAGTCGGCTTTAAAACCTATTTTGGTTGAAGTTTCTTTAATTCAGCTTGTAGATACTGTAAACAAACGTCCTCTCTAACGTTTTTGCTACAGGCAGTAGCATTTTTAATGTTAATGCTGTCACTACTGCTACAGAGCTGAACCCACAGAGCAAATGTTTCAGGAGTTCGAGGGAACTTATTACAAGTAATACCACTGCCTTTTAGTCTTCTGATTACAGTTTTCACACACAGCCGTAGGACAATTCGGCATTATTAATGTCAAACATAACGAACGAACTCGAAAGAAGCGAAAATAAACAGCAACAACATGAAACTTAATCGCTTCAACACGTAACAGTGCGCGCGAACTGTGCCGAGCTTCTCGACGGCGACGTATTGCGCAGGTCGGAGCAGTTCTGCGCAGACACTATGGGCCCTACCTGAGGCAGCAAAGCCTGAGACAAGTTCTTCACAGTACGTGAAGACAGACCTTTTGAAATAAGCAATGTTGGAAAATACTTCTAACAAATAATGGAAAGGAGCGCCGCAACAAAATTATGCGCTTCTCCGCTGTGCGCAATTTTGGCTGTAGCAGCTGGCTGATTCTCTAATAAGGAGCCGTGATGAGCCAATATTCATAACTAGGTTTTATGCTGAAAACTGGCCTTCTATAACAGACGTTACAACATAGTGTCAAAAGACAATTCTGTTGCATAATTCTGCATACAGCTGCAACTGGCGGCAGTAACATGTGTTGCAATTAATGACATCTACTTTATCCTCATTTCATAGGACATATAAAATGAATAAAAACGCCGATCAGTCACATAAGGATCAATAATCTGCTTGAATACGATTACACAAATAATCGCTCCTTTAGTCAGCTCATGCCGATTCATAGAATGATTTTAGGTTCGGTTTGTTACGAAGAGTGTGTTTATCGTTGCTAATGACTGAGTTAGGTGTCTGGGCATTTAACTAATTCGTTTTCCGAGTCTTGTACATTGGCTAATGCTCGCTTTTATGTTGATCTAGCCTCTAACAGAGACAGTGTGCAGTTCCAGAAAATACTCGGTAGCGATAACGTAACCTTCTGCAGCGACTAAATGTCTCAGAACTGGATGGTGCCCTGTGCCGGCATTTGAGGGGAAGTGGTGGTGGGGATTTCCACAGCCACGGCCTCGTGTGCAGTTACCTGCTGCCCGCTGTCCGAGCAGTTTCGCACGCCAGCGCCATCCCGTGTCATCTGACGGAACTGCTGTAACCCCCCCGTCCCCCACCCCTGTCCGCGTCAACAGGCCCTTACGGAGGTTGCCCGTCTGGATATCTTTGTCTGTGGCAGCGTGCCACGTTGTCCTGCCTACCCAGACAGAGCTTGTGTATCTTGCGTGCCCACGGGAATATCACAGAAAGGTAAGGCAGGCAGCTGGCGTCTACTGGAATTTATGGGAGCGGCGGGTGTTCTGCACGCTTTTGTGTGGTTTTTGTCGCGTAACTCACGAACTGCTCTTGTCTAATACATTGTCTTACTTTCAAAAATTACGACTGCTACGAACAAAGGGGGTTGCTAACAGTGTGTTAAATTACCGTCTTGAGTGTTCAGTACTTTATTGGTCGTTACTTAAGGTATTGCTCCAGTCTGTGAAACCTTAAGCGAGAACTACTTGGAACGAATGGAAAATAACGCTACATTCAGTCGGCTAGTGTTCCGATCTGCCACTGTAGATTTCCCCAGAATTCACGTAGCACAGGTATTTAAAATGAAAACCTCCCGTTCTTACGTTCGTAGGACGCAAGTTTACGAAAACCATCAAATGCAGAACTTTGGAGTAAGCGAGTTTTTAGTGCGACAAGGCGTGTAGCGGCTTGCAGGTGTGGCAGAAATTTATTTTTTAATGTTTCGCGTAATGTGGCCGAATTCAGACATCTAAAATGTTGTCGTGATGTACTCATTCAGAAGTATAATCTTAAATTACGGCTTTCACACAGTAAGAGAAGAACCGCAGTTGGAAACATCGCGCGTCGCGAGGTAGCGTGACTAAGGGCGCTGAAATATGCGGACGTTAGTCAGACAGTATTTCAGAATGAGGGCAGTTACCGACTTCCAAGAAACTGCACGCAAGACTACGAGAACTGGAGAGATTTTTCCGCTACCCCCCTCCCCCGGCCACGTTGTCGCTGTTCATGGAGTCAACTTAGGCATCAGACGTATCGTTGTAGTCTATCAATAGCTAGCTATTCGCGACTCAGTTTGCAGACAGTATCCCCACACCCCGTAGGGTATCTGCAAAAATTACATCGTCGTACGGCCCACACATCAGTAGACATGACGTGTCAAAAATTTAGACGCGCGATAAACGGGCTTTTCTTTAAAAAGGAGCGCAAATTATCGAACACACGTGAAGAAAAATTTCAAACCGTTTGTAAACTTTATCTCGCTTATATGCTTAACGTCACATGTTACTCGTCTGCAAAGTAATCAGACGTAGGAAGCTGTTTCGTGCGTGGGCGTTGCGGATCATGAAATCCGTTCGCGAATCACAACTCGTGGCGTCACGCCGACACGCTTGTGGCGATGAGACGCAGCACTCGCGTTCATTTCAGTATTTTCACAATTTTCTGGAATTAAGGTTATGGTCAACGAGCAATCTGTAGCTTTCCCCAACACCCTCATTACAAACAGGCGACCATTTGCGTAGTAGTTGGCGAATTCTTGAGAATTTATCGTAATGTTTGTGCTTCACGAAATAAACATTTCGTATTTTTTATCGCTCTGTCACGTTACGTCTCCTCGTTTGTGATTTGCTGAAGTTTTTTTTTTTTTTTTTTTTTTTTTTTTTTTTTTTTTTTTTTTTTTTTGACGCTCTACAACGCTACATCGCTTTGTTGGGTTGTTCTCCTGTCTGATGAGAGAGCCCGGTGTGTCGACAAAGCAACGCGTCAGCGACCTGTGAGGCGCGCCGTGTTCTGTGCGGCCTGCGCTTCAGTCGTATATTATGTGAGGGAGGAGTGAATGTCGGTGATTCTGACGTCGTCACTTACCAGCTTCTTTATTTGACGTTGAAATGACACGATTAAGGTGCAGTGTAGATTTCTATGTGCAGCGTGTAACGGCGGCAGAATCTAGATTTAATTTGTGCCATTTCCAGTGCACCAATTGCGAGAATCGAGGTAGATTTGTTGTTAGTTTCCGTCAGAGGGCTGAATCACATCAAAATTATAACATTTGTGGGGGCATTTGCTAATTATGTTTGACAGAAGCCTACAGTAAGCATTGTTTCGTTTAGCCAGATACTGTTACAGAAGCCTCACCCGTTATTGATGGTAAGTCACAGTTTCGGAATCGTGGGTGGCCACTGACGTCGCATTTACAGACACTTCGGCATGACAAAGTACTGAAGACGACCCGTCTTGAAGAGTTCAAAAGTGCCATGTGTCAGTTGGACTGCACATCGTCGTAAAACGCAAATTTGAATACCAAAACCATAAAATTGACAATTTTATCTTCGGAAACAGGTAGATCAACACACCGACTGTTCAGTGTGCTCCCCTTATCCAATGGCATCACAGAACGCGTGACGTCACGGAAAAGTGACTGTCGTCACACGTGAGGGACAGGATCATTTGATAAAAGTTGCACGAAGTTTATGTATAAAAAGCAACCCGGAGTCAGTGCTGTAAATGCCCTTCACTTCTGTGACATGGAACTACGTCTGGTGGTTTTCGTATTTATACTCGACTATCACAAAATATACAACGCAATTGATGCACGCCGTATTAAAGACCTGTTGAAAACGTGTCGTGTGTAGCGAGATAAGATTTGCTGAACTGTAGAAAACTGTGGCGTTCACGGATGAGCAGTAGCGGCAGCCAAAACAGTTTCCTAAGAAGGCCTCCATTTAATGGCGAGTGTGTGGAATCAGCTCTTTAGGCCACACATAGATATTCAATAATAAGGGAGTAAGGCCACTCGTGACTTGGGAATGTGCACAGTGTTTCCGGGTGCTTTCAATTCATTAGGTGTTCTGTCCACCAGTAAAATGTGTGATAGCCGCATAAAATTTCACACTGTGGTGTCTCACATGATACTTGGGCTGGCAGTAAACGTGACTCAACGTGGAGACGGTGGCGAGGTATCGCCCTGATACGTAGCTGAGGGTAACCTGCGTGCAGGAGGAACCGTGCTGTACCACTGGCTGCTTGCAGTCTCAAGTTGAGCCACTCGCAGAGGTCCATCGTGGGCTGTAACTGCTGTATGGCAGCGAAACTTGGTATGCTAATGCGCCCTTGCGGAACCGATTTACGCTGGAAAGAAATGTTCCCATATCTAATGCATTGGGGACGGAATGTGGACAGGAAGGGACAAACAAGTGAGAAAGGCAGAATGTCGATATTATTAACCGCCACTTGCAGAACTTGTTCAGTGTGAGCACCGGAGACTCCCGCGAGGTGTTGCACAGTGACAGATTCGCACCTGCTAACCAACATTGGAATTGATTTCCTCCGGCGCCAACTGGTTTCGCGTTAACGCATTAGCATGTCTACAGTGTTTCGCTGCCGTACCATACTCACACACCACAGTGGACTTGGGTCAGTAGCTGCATTTTACTTACAAGCACCCGGTACTTGAATGTCTCAGACGGAGAAAAACCTATTCGTGAAAATTTCGCTGTCGCCTTGGTGGCCCATGTGGTCATAAACCATTTAGTAGTTCAATCAGTGAAAAAATCTGCAGTTTTCTCAGACTTCCGTCGTGTGTTTCACTTTTCTCAAAGCATCGAGGCTCTGCAAGTACCCGTATTTCCAGTACAGGCGGCTGCCTAAACTGGAGCAGCTCGCAGCTGCTGATAGCGGCCGTCGACATTGACCCGTGGCGTAATGGTGTGCTGCGTGACGTCACACACACTCACGGATACAACAGAACGCGTGGCTGCTATATTATTTTTTGTAAAGTGTGTTGTGGAGAAGTGCTCCGCTGCTTAGCCAGAGTTCTGGTACAGGTTGTCAGGTTACAGTATGGTTGTCATTCAGCGGAGCTATAGAAATGGAATGTTACAGTAACAATTCTAGTGTGGCACGTATTTCACGCACGTTAGCTTTCGAAGAGTGTCGTATGTCCGTTTTGGTGACGCACAGTTGGAATCGGCAGGTTCAGTGCTGGGCACCGCTTGTCCCCAGTGTGGGGGCAGGTCACACCTGTGCGGCCGGCCGGCCAGCCGACACGTGAGCACGGCAGACAGCGGCAGCCCCCACTCTCCGGACGAGCGCAGACCGCGCTCTCCCCCGCCCACCGTTTTCTTGTCTGTTTTTTGTACTGCGTCTCACGGTTACGTTCCTGTGTTTCGCGCCGTTTCAGATTTTCGCAAGCCCATTGGCCGAGTGGTCTAAACAGAAACAAAATGGCTCTGAAGATCATCGTGCATACATAACCTGTGACGCGAGTTCTCGGTAACATCCAGTATGGCCTCTACTTTGTGTGGTCAGTGATCGAGTGGCCTTCTGCTAATATTTAAAGTTCATTTGAGTCAGCCACAGCGCAATGAAACACTATTTTAATCGCTAGATTTTCGAAAATAAACATTAAGAGAAACAGGGCTGTACTACAATTATAAACATTATGACTTAAATATAGGAGGCAACCGCAATCACGACACACACAGTTTAATTACACAAACCCGTGACCAGTTTCAGATTTTCAAACATCGATTGTTAAGTGCTTTCGCAAGCTGATCAGTACTTGCGTTAACCGCCTACGGCCAATCCAGCGATGCGAAATTTCGTCGTTTAGGTAGCAACAAACATCGATGCTCCCTGAAGGAATGAGTAGTCGAAACAACCACAACTGCAACATATCGAGGTAAGATGTACCCGCCACAGTTGTCTCACAGTATTGAAACGGCCCATTCAGCTTCGCCTGTCACACGGCACAGGATACATTAAGCCTCGGCGAATCTCCTTCATGCGCCGAAATTACGTGAGAATTTTCAGTACGGCACACTCTCACATTGCGGAGATAAACTTTTTCAGAAAAGTGTTAGTTGCTTTGTCGCTGAATATCAGCGTGGGGGCGAAATGTCCATCCTCAATTGATCCCTCCAATGTGGCGCAAATCTGAAGGCGCCGGCCGTAACAGTCCGCTTTTAATTGTTGTAAGGGATCCAGACGGTACGGTTTGGAGTGTAACCGCCGACGCACTGTCTTCCACACACTTTGCTGCCGTGTTCAGAGTTCGTGGCTTCTGCGTGCTGTTGACTTGTGTGGACTGCGTACAAAAATCTCGTTCAGTCCCCCCCCCCCCACCCCTTACACGGTTTTTTGCAGCTGCCACATTTGGTCAAATACCTCGCATGTTCCAACACATGAAAAGTCTTGCCTTGTCGGCATTTTGGCAAGGCGCTGAATTCGTAATGGCATGCAATCATATTCGTCCACTTAATACTTCGGAAAAATTCAAATTCTGGAAACGAGTGAATCGTTGATGGTAGCCCTCTGTCTCGCCTTTTACCCGTCGTCTTTAGTTTCTGCACCAGTACGGTGCTGAGGAGCCCAACTCATGGTCTCGATCCCCTTGCTCATTTTACACAAGGCCAAGAATTCTTTAAATTCTTAGTCAGTCTGGTTGACAACATTGCATTTACGAATTATTTCAATAACGTACATAATATCTGTACACGTAATGTGCCTCCAAGAACACGTGTGGAATGTTAACCATCAAAGTACTTCTGTGCCCTTACAATTAATCACTGCTGCGCCTAATATTTAATTCACAGAATCTGGTACTTTCTGAACGGGCTTGGTTACACTCCACCTGCTGACTTTAATCCTAGTACATACACTGTGTACCTTAGTGTCGGGAATCTTTCCGTAAGCAATGAAAGATAATGTACGTAAATGATGAGTATATGCCTACTTCTATTGCACTCATATTACTCCTCTGTGGTACACAATTTAATTATGTACGTACATGTAACCGATGCAGTTCCGCGTGTAACTGACATATACAAAGACGCAGGTATCGTTAATAGGTCGAGTGTAAGTGTTTGAATTCTAAAATTGGATGTAGAAGTTCGTTATGTGAAGAGCCAACTACGAAAAACCACTGCATCAATGGCTTTATTCTTCTTCCAAAATAATGCTGAGAAATTTTTACACAAGTGCTTTCTAACGCGTAAATACCTAGTGTATGGTGAGCTATCAGTGTTGCTGTTCATTAACTTGTAATTCACGCCCTACCTACCCTTAGTTCATTTATAGTATCATTGAAGCGCTGTTCCTTTCCGTACATACAATTGCGATTACAAGTTACGAAATGCCACAGTAAGTGAAGTAACGTTCTCTAAAGCACTGCAGGACCTTTGCTTATCTCTGAGTTGCACAGCTGATGCAATGAATTTTCGTTACCACTCACGAATAATTCCGTCTCTCGTTTATTGACGATTAAAATGCGTAATACTTGGGCAGATCTGCTGATACCAAATATCGTTCTCCTTACTGTTTATCAAAATATGCCCCCGACCTTCATGCCTTCTTTCTTCTGTCGTGTAAATTTTGCCAACTCCAAGCAAACAAGATGACCGGCAAATCAGGGATTTCAGTCCCCTTATCTGTCAGTTTCAAACAGCTGTTTGTCTTTCTTTTTCTCTTACAGAAATTAGTATTGCGTATTTCTTTATACTTACCGCGTGTACAAATTATTTCCTCTTTACTTATTTACAAAAAAATATGCAAATAATCGTTACCACCTAGATGGACGTAAAACATGAAAATTATATCTATGGACGGTTAGTCTCTAAATTGGCTAAAAGAGAATTACTACCATCTTTGTAGCCTCTTTCATGTAGGTGCTTTAAAAATATATTCATTACATGATGAACGGTGCAGTTTTTTATAAACTCACGAAAAGATTTATTAGCGTGAGTTTTCTCGACCGAAATATTTGAGACAGGACTAAACAAAACAACGATGGCGTCAACTCTGAGACAGTTTTTGTGTGGTGATCCACAGTGCGGACCTTACTGTAGTTAGTTTCTTACTGTGCTTAGTTTGAAGCGTCAGAAATTAAACTTGGTATTTGAACCTAAAGTAAGTACAGCTTGCGGGGATGACGTCATACAGCGATATTCTGCGCGGTTATACTGTAAGAATTCGTACCTGTAACTACGAGATTTCGAGGGATTTTTTTCCTTGCTCTTGGTTCAATACAAAGCCACTAAATGTGGCACCAGTGCTCCGGTAGTATAAAACCGAATACGGCGACCGGTCAGTCTCTTCTGCATCAACGAATCAGAGCGCAGACAACAGCCACTTACTGGGAACTGTTGAAAGTGACCAGCGCAAATATATAAGGGTTACTGCAGAAAAACAGCCGCCATAAAATAAGATCTGGCCATCGTACTCGGCGCAGCACAAGGGAACAGACAGGAAAAATTTAGGTTCCTCTTCCGCCCACGAATGGCGCGTGGGTAGGGTGATCCTCCGTAAGGCGTCTGTATTGGCCGCAGTTTCTCGATTTTTCTCGTCGTCGTCATTTCGCTGCAAGCCTGGAAGCTCCGAGGAGACGCGCTGGCGCTGTGGAACAGCGGCTTGTGGGCAGGAAGCGGGCGTCCGCGCAGTGCAGATAACTGCGAGTCGCCAGTCCAGGGTCAGCGGGTGACGTCACGCGGCGAGGCTGGTGGAGACCAGCTGCTGTGAGCACACTGTTGGTAGGGGGCGACGGCGGCAGCAGCAACACTGACGTCACGGCGCAGCGAAGAACGGCTTCGGTGAACAAAGTACCTTCCTCCACATTCCGCAAAGTCGTCTCAGGTTTGGATCTGTAGGTGGTTACTTAGTTTTACTGCATGCCCCATCACGATATTAATTTTGTGGTGCTTTAGGTTTAGATTTGATTGATACACGAGAAGTGTGTTGGAAAAGAGCACTGTAACGTATTATGATCATGTACATGAGGGTATAGAGGTACATTCATGACTGTGCATTTTGTGTGGTTCATATCGTTTGAAAGCGATGTTTCATGCTGAGCCGGAAAACATTGGCGTGTAAAAAATGTGGACACCACAGGAAGTTTTCAGGCAGAAGGAGGTTTCCTTCAGCTTGGCCGATCTGCTCGGCGGTGGAGATGACCCGAAGTTACGGGTGCGGCGCAAACACCCAGACCCCGAGAGAAGGTAATTAACGACTCGGCCGGGAATCGAACCTGGGACGCTAAACACGGACTGCGGACACTGCTGCACCGACCGTGAACACGAGTCGGTCTGGGATACGCTGTGTGGGGCTCACCACCTCTCCTCCCTGCTAGAAGTAGTCAGTGTTTCGAAATTCTTCCGTTCATTAACGCCTTAACAACGTCGCGTTTTGTCTCGGGGGGGGGGGGGGGGCGCCAAGGGGGGGGGGGGATGTGAAGATGTTCTACAAAACAAAAATCTACTCGCATTTTGACCTAGAACATGCGGATTTCTTCTCAGATGGGTCTCTGATAAGAGCCGTGCTGTCCGTTCAACGGAAAGAAAGATTGTGTTTTGCGGCATGGAATATCCGCTGACAAACTTCGGGGTCACATTATTCTGTTTACACTTGTTAATAAATGAAATGGCCATGCTAGTACTCGCAATTATGTAGGAAAATTATATTACAAATCACCTACTTTCAAAAAGCAATTCATAACTCAGATCCTCAATAACAGAATTGTGGTTGTGGAATTGCATACAAAGAAAGATTAATTAAACGAGAAAGCTTATTTGTTGTATCTTGAAATATTGACGCACTATTCGAAGTCTTCCGATTATCAAATAGATGATTTTTGGGCACAGGCCACTGATGTCATTGCCAAACAGAAAGAAGAAACACGCTACAAGGCATGCGAAAAAACTGTCAAATTTGTCCAAGGTTGTTATCAGAGGTACCCAACAAGGATGTTCCAATAATACAGGTTTCACACCCACGTTCTGTGAACGTGTTATTAATAAAACTTCTATAATGTTTTCAACAGCTAAAACCCAGTTACTGTCCAAAGCGCTGAAATTCAATATCGCACCTGCGAGTAAAGAACCACACGTGGTAGACAATTTCATAGTAGGCCTTAAATTAGGTTTGGAGTGTACCAAAACGCCAAAGAATGCCCAAACGGGGTTTGAAAATGAATGATCTGTCGCTCAATCAAAGCATTACGTTATAGACCGGTGAAAAGTATTAATCGTAAACTGGAGAATAATGGCGCCCTAATTACGAAAGCCGATAACGGGAACTCGTTAATTATAGCTTCCAAAGCGGAATACATAGATAAAACAGGCATTTTTCGATCAAAATGGCATTACTCCCATCGAATCAGATACTACTCCCGCGTTACATAAAGAGATAAGAACAGGTTTGCAGAACACTAATAAATTAATAGGAGTGTTTCTAAAGAAGTGACTCCTGAATATGAACGCGAAGCCTCCCATACTAACGAGTCAGTTCAAAGTTCACAAAAACTTCCATCCGATACGTCCTATCGTGGACAGTACAAATAGTACGTACCATAAGCTGGCTTACTGTTTACATTGCAAAATTAAGGACAACTTCGCTTTCCAGAAAAATTAATTTCAGAAACGCTGTCGGATGGTAAATAAACTGATTAATGTAATCTGCCATGCCACATCCAAGCTGGCTTCCTTTGATGTTTCCAGCCTCCGTACCAACATACCTGTAGATCGGACTTAACACTTCCGTAAGAAATTATCAGATATTGAAATTGATGAGCTCATGAATCTCCTGCGCATTGTTTTGAAATAAAATTACTTTTCTTTTAATGACAAAATATACTCACAAGCGTAAGGGTTAGCATTGGGTAGCCCTCTAGCTGGGATTCTTTCCGATATATTCATGGATACGATAGAATCTCAATTTTTTGTTAATAATATAGAGATGGCGGAGAAAATAAAGTTATATGCCGAGATACGTGGATGATATTCTCTTGGTGACTGACTCGTCCCGAGAAGACATAGATCAGATACTTGTACTGTTTAACGATCTCCACGAGAAAATTATTTTTAGTCTTGAAAACAAGTTACCCAGTAGGACGTTCAACTACTTATATCTTACGTTATCTATAGTAGATGATCACATTGAATACATAATCTCCAGGAAGCATAGGTTGAAAAATGGCATATCTGCCGATTCTGCACACCCGCTGGCACATAAAATGGCACTTTTTCATTCTAGTATGCATAGAGCGATATCCATTCCCCTATCCGCAGAAGCCTTGGAACACGAACTGGCAACCCTTGAAACAACAGCCCGAAATAACGGTTACGAGCTTGAAATGAAGAGACGGCTCTATGACAGGAAAGTAAATAATAATAAAAGTAAAAGTTCCACGTTAGGTTATCGTGCTGGAAGTTAGTGCATTCATAGGTAAAGTTTCATATTAAATAGGGCGTCTTCTAAAGAACCAGGGGTTCGAGACAATTTTGCCTGCTAATAGTAGGCTGCAGAAGAACCTTATTCACACTTTAAAAAAGCCTAAATTGTCGTTATCTGGAGTTTACAAGATTGCATGTGGCAATTGTCCGAAATTTTACATCGGCCAAACAGGAAGAGCCTTACTAAAGAGATACAAGGAGCCTATCCCTACTAAAGTTGCGGATGGCAAGCGTGGTTCGACATTCGCTGAACACTTGGTGCAAACGGCTCACGCACCCAACCCTCCGAATAATACTCAGCTCTTTCATTGCGAAGTTCACGTACTACATGACAAAAAATAACCTTAACGACCAGCTGCAGCTGCGAAGCAAAATCTTTTTTGGAGGTGTTCAACCGTTATTCCATCCGCCATAATCGTAGGGAGTAATCAACATGTTTTAGCACTCCCGTTTTGCCGAATAGCTGGGATTATCCGGTATTTCAAACCCGTAGTTATCCCCATGCGGTCAAGTTCGATGTTTAGCTCAAATATGCTAGGTTGTCTTAAAATAGTAAACGCATTGGTCCCTTCACTTTTGACGTCCAACAAATTATTACAAATGTTAAGACAGTCGCTATATCTGTGCTCCTTACAGGACAACGTGTACGTCAGTTTCGTTAGCCGCACCTGGTTATTCATAAAATTTTAAGTTTAGGAGTACACGTTGGTACGAGTGTCAACACACAGTGTCGCGCATGCGCTCTCGAGGCTGTGGACAGTACCAGCACAACGTCCGTTGCTGCCGTACTGCGGTCGCGGAGTGGGGGCGTGGCTGTTTCCCGGGTAAGTTATTACAACGTGGCCACGAATTTCTGTATTATAGTTTTTAGTTTCTGACGTTGCCCTGTATGGACAAATCGCAGTTCCTTTTATTCTGAAGAAGGTTGGGTTGTCCCAACTGAAACCTAGGTAAATTTAGGTAAACATTGCAACTGAGGCTGTTGTTAATTTCAAATTAATGTTTATATAGTTGCTGACAGGGCCGCGAAATGTTGAAAATGTTATAATAACCTCGTCTCCTCTTCATTACTGCTCACACATAAGCAGCTTATTTTCTGGAGTTGGGCTTTAAGAGCGTCGTTGGCGGCTGCTCCACACGCCGTGCAGGGCGGCGTGAGGCGCACACATTGTCCCTGCAGCTGAAAGCAGCGTCGTGCCGTATTCGCGGTGCGCACTAAAGGCTGCCGACACAGACTGCCGCATATCGGCGGCCATATTTGTCTGCACGACATGCAGCCCGTCTTGTTCTCTGGAGTGCGTTAGCTTTTTTCACAAAAACATAACTGGTTTTGGTAGTTATATGCGGACATCAATTTGAAGAGGTACGGACACAGACAAATTTCGAAATTACCGCTATCGGCTGTGTTTTACGTATAAGGACGACGTCGTTTTGAGATCTCGTGATACCAGAAAACAGGAATGTGCTGCAGGAAACTCTCGTGCCGACGTCACTCGCTATTGCAGTTCGCTGCTGAGCTCGGAATAGAAATGAAAGAAAACTACAGGTTCCCTTAGAAACGTCCTTTCCTGCAAGAAATACAACTGCGTCTTTGCAAAACAAAACGGAAGCTAAACCTACCGATGATGAAGAAGAGAGCATACTTTTAAAGTGGGCCAAGCCATACCTCCAGTCGCGTGTGTACGCCGTGACAACAGTATTGTGGGAAATCGTAACCCATTAGTCTCCGTCAATGCACGATAATTCCAATTGCATATTCCAGTGTACTCAACGAGATTCTAAATCGAAATGCAGTGATACGTAGTTCTGAAATAAATTCATCTCCATGTTTGCAGTGTACGTGTTAATTCCATCTCCGGATCACACTTCAGTGCCCTTGAGAGATGCAGACACTCTCTTCTCACGATTACAGCTGTGGTAAACATTACCGAATGGTTTCGCGTTTTACGAACCCGGATTGACGTGAGCTGTGGAAGTTTGTGCGGCATTCGGGTTAGAGTTCACATCCGGCCCAAATTTTCGTGTTTCGCAAACAGCGGCGGTCAGTCCGGATTCGCAAAATTCGAATACAGTACCCAATAAATGTAAAACTGTTTCCCGTCTACACGAACCTACCGTTATATATAGGGATATGTTTGTGAAGCCCTAACAACTTGTGTATCGGAAAAAAAATCAGAATAAATGGCGATTTCGTAAGTTTTTCATTACTGTGTCAGATGTTACGCTTGCACATGTTCTGTAAAAAGGAGATAACCTAAAGTGAATCGTTACAACTGCCTGGTTGCTTATACTATTGTAAAACTTGCTGACACTTTAGTTTTGTGAAGCACGATGGATGAAGCTTGCGTATCTAGACATGTTGAAATTTCTGCCGTAAGGCGTGGGCGGATACCTCAGCTGGCAAGAGTGAAGCTTCCACGTTAGCAACCTCATGTGGGGCGTAAACGTCTCAACAGCCAGAATACGCGAGTGTGGTTGTGACGCTTCGCTGATAGGCGCGGAGGCAAATACTCTGCCTGCGAGGCTGAAACACTGAGGAGACACACAGCCACTGCGAGAGAGAGAGAGAGAGAGAGAGAGAGAGAGAGAGCGGTCTGCCACCGGGGAGCGGCCGCCCGCCGCGGCCAGCCCAGGCTCCACAGAGGCCGGGACTTCCCCGGGCAGCTGGCGCAGTGCGGCCACACCCGCGGGAAAAAAAGTACCTGTTGCTGTGGGGGAGAGGAGTGTGCGGCAGCGAGGGTGACGCGGCGACGGAGCGCAGAATGGCCTGCCTGCCCCAAGTACCCTCCGCCACACACCGTAAAGTCGCCGGAAGTAGCTGTTCTTTTTATTTTTGGATCGCACTCCAGCTCAGGACTCATTTTGTACTGCTAGATGTAGAATGTCGTGTCAGAATCAAAGTTCATCGACGAAGCATGTTCGTCATAAACGATAGTGAAATATAGATACAGCTCTGTCATTGCTTAAAAGAGCTATTTTTGTTTCAATTAAATCTTAAGGTAGCTTTAGTAGCTTGCTAACTGTTGACTTTGCTTTAAAGTGAGTTCACATTTTTTCAGTAATTACAAAAATGGTTCAAATGGCTCTGAGCACTATGTGATTTAGCTTCTGAGGTCATCAGTCCCCTAGAACTTAGAACTACTTAAACCTAACTAACCTAAGGACATCACACACATCCATGCCTGAGGCAGGATTCGAACCTGCGACCGTAGTGGTGGCGCGGTTCCAGGCTGTAGCGCCTATAACCGCTCGGCAACCAGGGCCGGCTATTTCCTATTGTACTTCGACGCAACGTGAATAATTCATAGTCATACCAACAGTGTTTGTCGGTATTTTGCGTGATACTTTAAAGTCCTCCAGGAATTATGTTGAATGACGAGCTGCGTTAGCGTAATGATGAAGGTGCTTGGCTGCTAAGCAACAGGTTCCAAGTTCAAACCTTGTGCGGTGTTTAATGTTTTCTTTATTTAAAAACAATGTCGAAGTGTCTTCATGAATTTCATTCGTTTGAATGTAATTATCTGAAATTTCTAGTGGCAACTAAAATCGACCATATGGAAAGTATACGCTATGGACTTTTACCTCTGCAAACTCTTCAAAATTTCGTGCAATGGTTTACTACACTTAATGCTGCACAGTAACTGCGTTGAACATCGAAACAAAATTGTCATTTATGGGGGAAATTATCAGTGAAGATGTGTTAAAATCAAATTTTTGGGCCAGATAGTTTATGTGAAGTCGAATAAGTGTGTCAAAGCAGTCGGAACACCATGTGTCTGCACAGGCGAGCAGTGCAGTGATGACAAAATCGCACACAGCACGGAATGCGGGGAGCACGTCTCTGTAGCAGCCGTGGTGGCTTTACTTCGTGAACTGCGCGCTCCCCCCTAAACGTAAGTTTGCGAACTATACTATACTATGGCGCTGCTTCTCTTGGCGTGCGTCGTGTGCAACTGGCAACGTAGCAATCTCCCGCGTCTGGGCGGGCATGCGCGAGCCGCCAAGATAAATGAATTGAACTACACCACAAATCGACACAATGAGGTTCTTGGTAAGCTATTGAGCTCTCTGGTCGCCAATTACTTGTTTAGTGAGACACTTTCAGAATTCTTTCACAGCTGTTCCAAAAATGAATGTTAAAATTATAGTGTGTTTTGGCAAGAAGTACAATTAAACCGGTCAACAAGAGGAATATGGCCGTTACTCACAAAATAGTGATGCTTCATCGAATGAGAAAAGGTTAACAATTCACACAAAAATAAACCGGCAATGCTGTGGGAATTGTGATTGAATCCCATAACACATCGTATTTTTAACACTGAGCGACTGGAATGGAAACTTTACAAAGGCTTTTATTCCTTTTCTTCATCTGAGGAGTACTAAAACAATGACGAGCGTAGCCGTCGGGCAATACGAGACGCACATGCCGTATACTGGTTACCGACTTACGGCTTGCAAACTGACAAAATTTGATTCGCGAATAAAACGGTTGTTACTGAGAAAAGTAAACAGTTGATAGGTGGCACAACACATTGCTCTGTGAGCTGAGAATAATGCGCGCGACAGGAATACGGCAGCTGGCCGTGTGTGCTTTGTGAGAGGAAGAGATCACGTCGTTCGAAAGACATCGCCATGTAATTAGATCTACCTTGATTGGCAATACAGTTCAACAAGTTAAATACATCAAATCACCACAGACTTTGACGATACTCGTACTTTCGAAATAATACCGACCACTACTTCATTTGTGTAGACTGTTGTATAATTAGTTTATTAATGCTGAGTGTGTGTGTGTGTGTGTGTGTGTGTGAGAGAGAGAGAGAGAGAGAGAGAGATTGCAGAAGCTTAAATGGTCATGAGTAAGCTATCGTTAAAAGAAATACGTCCTATGTCATAGTCCCGCTTTCCTGTTTGACGATGACAATTACCTTTTAATTGTTTTTTCGTAGTTGTTACGCTTGGAATTGTCGTAATGCATGCGATCTAATGCGTAGGATTTGGGTCTAAGAATGTAGTCGCTGTCATGTTGACGCCAGCTACACTCAGCTGTGTAATGTCCCTGAGCTGTCGAAGTCATTTCTAAAGCTGAAGACAGCGTCGCGTTTTATTTCGAGGCTCGTCTAAATGCGCTCGGACCTGCAGGCACAGAACATCGCGTATCCAGTGACATACGTACTGTTCTGTGAAGTGAGTAAGCTTTATTTTGCAGTTGTTGCCGGTAGTAATACCTTGAAATCAGTATAAAGTGCGGCAAAGTAGAGACTAGTACTACAATTAAATAGCCGCCCAGAACAAGGTTGTAACAGACAAAACTAATTTCCTTTTTCAGGAAGAAGGAAACATTCTGTTGCACACAGGTTTATACTGCGAAAGACAAAGTTACAATGAAACAAGTGTACTGACCTCGTTATTTGACTAACAAGCACTTGTAAGGGTCACATGTAGATTAAAAAACAAGTACTTGAGAAATAATCTTGCTCTACATACCTCATCTGGTGATTTTGCCACTATTAACACCCCTTCTTTGATACCTCTGTACACTACTGGCCATTAAAATTGCTACACCACGAAGATGACGTGCTACAGACGCGAAATTTAAGACAGGAAGAAGATGCTGTAATATGCAAATTATAAGCTTTCCAGAGCATTCACACAAGGTTGGCGCCGGTGGCGACACCTACAACGTGCTGACATGAGGAAAGTTTCCAACCGATTTCTCATACACAAACAGCAGTTGAACGGCGTTGCCTGGCGAAACGTTGTTGTGATGTCTCATGTAAGGAGGAGAAATGCGTACCTTCACGTTTCCGACTTTGATAAAGGTCGGATTGTAGCCTGTCGCGATCGCGGTTTATCGTATCGCGACATTGTTGCTCGCGTTGGTAGAGATGCAATGGCTGTTAGCAGAAAATGGAATCGGTGGGTTCAGGAGGGTAATACAGAGCGCCGTGCTGGCTCCCAACGGCCTCGTATCACTAGCAGTCGAGATGACAGGCATCTTATCCGCACGGCTGTAACGGGTCGTGCAGCCACGTCTCGATCCCTCAGTCAACAGATGGGGACGTTTGCAAGACAACGACCATCTGCACGAACAGTTCGACGTTTGCAGCAGCACGGATTATCAGCTCGGAGACCGTGGCTGCGGTTACCTTTGACGCTGCGTCCACAGACAGGAGCGCCTGCGATGGTGTACTCAACGACGAACCTGGGTGCACGAATGGCAAAACGTCATTTTTCGGATGAATCCAGGTTCTGTTTCGGCATCACGATGGTCGCATCCATGTTTGGCGACATCGCGGTGAACGCACATTGGAAGCGTGTATTGGTCATCGCCGTACTGTCGTATCACCCGGCGTGATGGTATGGGGTGGCATTTGTTACACGACTCGGTCACCTCTTGTTCGCGTTGACGGCACCTTGAATAGTGGACGTTACATTTCAGATGTGTTATGACCCGTGGCTCTACCCTTCATTCGATCCATGTGAAACCCTACATTTCAGCAGGATAATGCACGACCGCATGTTGCAGGTCCTGTACGGGCCTTTCTGGATACAGAAAATGTTCACTGCTGCCCTGGCCAGCACATTCTCCAGATCTGTCACCAATTGAAAACGTCTGGTCATTGGTGGCCGAGCAACGGGCCTGTTACAATACGCCAGTCACTACTCTTGATGAACTGTGGTATCATGTTGAATCTGCATGGGCAGCTGTACCTGTACACACCATCCAAGCTCTGTTTGATGCAATGCCCAGGCGTATCAAGGCCGTTATTACGGCCACAGGCGGTTGTTCTGGGTACTGATTCCTCAAGATCTATGCACCCAAATTGTGTGAAAATGTAATAACATGTCAGTTCTAGTACAATATATTTGTCCAATCAATACCCGTTTATCATCTGCATTTCTTCTTTGTGTAGCAATTTTAATGGCCAGTAGTGTATTGTTTTCCAGGAACCGTGAGTCGTTTACGCTTCACGTAACGCCACCCACTCACACGTTGTTTACACTGTTTGCCTCTGTCCGTGTGTTCCTGACAGTGATATCTGCACTTCTTCCATGTTGAACTTTCTGCTGTCAGGTCGTGCCAGCCGTAGGTGCTCGTATTTCGTTTCTTGTCAAACTGCAACATGGCTGCTAGGAAATGTCAGTAGAACACGAAAAGAAAATACTTCCGGAGTCCGCTCCCACATCAGGCTATTACATCATATGTTGACGTCAAGTTCAAAACAAGAAATGGGTCTGCAATTCTTTATCACGTACGGACCGATGGAAATATGTTTGGCAAACTACAACATGGCGGACGATGCAAAGCACGTGAATCGGCAAACGCGCTACAGTTCCATACTCAAGAGACCAGACTTCTGCATCCATGTTGTATAGAGGTGACCTGTTTTTGAGCACTGACTGTAATAAGTGTACCGGTACTTGCGTCCGCCATCTTGCGTATGGATACACCTTCCTTCTGTGCAACGCAAACTTGGCAATCTGACGCCAACAAAAGAATTGGTAGACAGTTCCAGTATCCCTACCTTGCGCCAATTACTGTTAACAACCTTTTTCCATGCAAAACCCAACTTCTGTAAAAATGAGGGTTGCAACCTTGTTCTGGGCGACTATTCTATGTGCTCAGTTTAATCTCAGAAGGAACGAGTTTCCTCGTTGTTTCGGTGATACCGGAAGGCAGCAACATGCAGCTTTGACCTTTATACAGGTCATGTAGGTAGGATAGATTCAGCTTGCTATTAAGTGGCAGAACAGAAACGAGAGAGAAATACGGGTTCCCCCAGGAATGCTTTTTTACGAAACAGATGTTATTGTACGTTAAGAAGTCGAACTATGACAGTGTTGACGATGAAATAGGTAACATAGTTTGGAGTACGTGCTGACTAAAACACCCTCGAATTTCTGGTCCTGCCCTAGAATGCAGCCGATGTAATACTGCAACAATTACCAACGGAGGGGGGACCCTGTCGGTTTCGGATAGTATCACAGCGGGCATTAGTGGCAACTAAGATACTGATCCCGACAAGATTTCTCCTGATATTATCTTTTCACTCCTGTTACGCTAGCGAATGGCGCGTGGGTAGGGTGATCCTCGGTAAGGCGTCTGTATTGGCCGCAGTTTCTCGATTTTTCTCGTCGTCGTCATTTCGCTGCAAGCCTGGAAGCTTCGAGGAGACGCGCTGGCGCTGCGGAGCAGCGGTTTGTGGGCGGGAAGCGGGCGTCCGCGCAGTGCAGACAACTGCGGGTCGCCAGTCCAGGGTCAGCGGGTGACGTCACGCGGCGAGGCTGGTGGAGACCGGCTGCTGCGAGCACAGTGAAGAGGTGTCCGCATCTCGCGGTCTTGCGGTAGCGTTCTCGTTTCCCGCGCACGGGGTCCCGGGTTCGATTCCCAGCGGGAATGTGTTTGTAAGGTGCAGTAGCTGCTGTTAATTTTTTCCAGAGGAAATCTGTTTCTCCCATGTAGAACACTCCAGAATGATTGCAGCTTGCCGTACTTCAGACATTTGGTGGGTAATTTGGTAAATGTAATCGATACCTCTTGACTTTTGACTCGCTTTTTCCACTCAACTGATAAGTCATTCGACGGCTCTTCACTGATAAGGGATCTGACTTTGAGCCACGAATAGGTTTTAAGCAGTCCTTTAAGGACTGCATGGTTTTCGGAGGTTGGTGGTTTGAGTGGGGAAGCAGAGCCACTTTGCCGGAGGACAGGAGAATCTCGCGTGTGTCTTTTTCAGCAGGAAGGTCGTCCTGGTTTTTAGCCGGGCGTAGTGTCTCTTATGTTACCTACAATGCAATAGTGTTGCACAATCGCAGTCCTCCGACTAAGTGCATAATGAAACTCAATCGTATGTGTCAGTATGGGCACTGACTCTGTTGTGAGTAATTCTGCCCATTTATCACTTCACGATGTCTGCATACAGGGAAAAAACACCAAATGACGAGAACCGACGTTTGGTAGACACACAGCCGTCCATTTATGTAGCCTCACAGTTGCATTTGTGTGCGCTGGTGACGTGATGACGTTCAGAGGGAGCACATGATCGTAATAAGGACTGAAAAAGCCACACACTATGGGTTTCTTCCAGTATTTAACGACCGTTAAGTTCTAAATGTTCCTTTCAGCTCTGCAGGAAGTTTCAGTACAGTAATGCAACGTCTATAGTTACCGCGGATGGATGATGTATTGCTCATAATTACGGACTCGTTATGTATTACCCGAGTTGTTTGTGTGTGAGAGCAGCAAGGCCCTTATGTTTACTGGATGAACCAATCAGCTACAGTCCCTTAAGAGATCAAGTGTGATTCTTCCTCCTCCCAAACTGAGTCTCACTTATCTACACCCTTGAAACGACTGAAGTGCATGGCAATGGGTACATCCATCGTATCACTTACTAAGAGTTTCTCATGATCCATTCACGTTCAGGGGTGTGTGAAGAATCATTAAAGTGCCTCTGTGTGTGTGTGTGTGTGTGTGTGTGTGTGTGTGTGCAGTAATCAGTCTAAACTTGTCTTCGTGATCTGTGCGAGAGCAATACGAATGGAGCTGTGATGTATTCGCAGAGTCAGGATTTGACGTTGGCTCTACAGACTTTCTAAATGTGTTTTTATGGAATGTTGTCTCCTCCAGAAATCACCTGCACTCAGTGCAGTCCTTAGCTCCTCGAAAAGCATGCAGAATGGCAAAATTCTGGGCTGATTTAACAATTGCGGCATTCCGATAAAGCTTGAAAACAAAAGTCAGTGAAATCACTCACCCAGACTCAGTATAGAAACATTCCTACAATGCATATAATGTCTCGTAATCTGCACGAAACACGCCGGGCAGTGTTTGTGTACGAAATAAAATGTTCAAATGCGAATATCTCCTAAAATAAATCACTCACAAATCTCAAGCTTTCACAAAATATTCAGTACTGTAGTCGCTCTTTGTCAACGGCAAGAGAAGCAATAAAACGCGCAAATTTCTTTATTTCGGAATAAATTTGATCAGCGCGATTTAACATAGGCGTTTACCAGAAGATGGCTCCCGAATGACTTCATCGGCTCCTAGATCGGAGGCACAAAGCCATACTCGTACGCACGGGATATGCTTAATTCCTATTGGCTAATGTGTTAAACAGCCAATCAGATCATTTCGAGCACTTGTATACTTCAGGTATTTTTAATAACAGCCAATCAGATTACTGCAGGTAATTTAGACGAGAAATCGCGTAATTCCGAAACTAAATAATGAAGACAAAATTAGATTCCATTCCGCAACATAAATTAGTTACAAATTTAATACTCAGTTCCCCTTCTGGCTGTCTTTTACAAAACCAAACCAAGTCGGACATACGTCACAAATTCCACTATTGTACAAGAAATGTTCACACATAGATTTACTTAATTTCCATAAAATTTCAACGTATCTCCTCAAACCCTGCAAAACACTTACACAACCATAACACAATGAAATAATAATTTTCCAAAGTACTTTATATTTAGTCCGAAATCTGTGGTAATGAAACAAAGGAAAATTCCAGACAATTAGATCTTATGGACGTGTACTTCTGGTTGTAGTTTAAATTGATACTATAGATGAATCCATCACAGTCGTCCCTTAGGTAAAAATTTGTATCTCCGAAAGTACTGAAGTTATTCACTTGAAATCAGCTGTGCCAGCGTGAGATCCAAAATTCTGCTCTCCTCCCAGCTCCGTGGTAAGCTACGCTTTCGATGTAAGATGACAATTCGTAATAATTAGCTACATTGCAAACCCAGAGAGTGGTTGAAAAAGTGTTGATATAGCTGACATGGCCAGTTTCATCTGGGGTTGTTTCATTAAACTGATAAAACTGACAGAGTGAGTAAACAGTTGATCAGCCACTCACGTCTTGCTGCATCAGTGACCTGCCGTCATCCGTGTACTGCTTGCCGTGGAGTGCATCCTTCGTTGGACCAAACAGACGGAAGTCGGAAGGTGCGAGATGCGGGTTGTTCAGCTCTGAGTGATCCACCGGTCACCTTGAATGAGAGCACGTTCCCACATCGCAGGAGTCACAGCCGTCTGCAGCTGACCGACACGCGGGAGGTCGGCCAGATATGCACAACCCTGCTGCGACGATGGCGCTGCTAGGCCAGGCGTTGATCACCAGTAAGCCCTTCTGACGCTGACAGACACCTCGCACTAAGACTCGCGGTGCTTCTGTTCACTGCCAGATCTCCTCAGACATTCTGCAAGCGGGTATACACATCTCCGATGCTCTGGTTTTCATCCGAAAGAAACTCAGTGACAGCTCTCAGCTTGGGTCGCACCTTCTTTGCGGACGCCATTTTGGAGGCTACATACAGTGCTGTCAGCTGTTGGAATTTCATGAAGCTGTAGGGGCTGAAGTGGGAATATTCCACGATGTCTCACAAATTTCGCATTTTTCCAACAGAAAGTGGCCGAGAAAAAAGTGTAGCGTTGCAGATCGAATGCCCCCGTAATTTTATAAGTAGCTCAGTTGGACGATGATTGTGCTTATGTATTTTAATCTGGGTCCTCGTTGTTGATGTGGCTAGATTCTTCACAATGCCTGTCTTTTTCTCGGCATCTGGTAGCAAGAAATGCGTGTGTTTGAGAATAGCTCTTCCTTAGATTTCTCCCCGAGGTCATGGAAATTTAATATCGTTCTCAGCCGAAAACACTAACAATCTTATTGATATCTGAGCTGCTATCAATTGCACAGTGAAGTCGTTACCACAGCCAGGACAGACACACAGCCAAACCAGTTACAGAAGTACTGGCTTGCACGTCAACTAGTTCCGAAAATGACGAAGAGATTAAGGAAATGCTTTTTGAGAGAAAAGAAATTGGTGAGATTGTTAAGCGAGATCAAAACTTGATTGTGATGGGGCACTCGAAATAGATAGTCGGAATACGAAGTGGAAGAAAAGTTGGAGGAGAAAAGAACTGAAGTAAGGGAATGAAAGGGGAAGCTGCCTGGCAGAATTTTGCACAGAGCACAATTTAACCACTGCTAACAGTTGGTTTGAATCGTGAAAGACAATTGCGTAAATGACAAGAGTCAGAATGCACCTCACTATTTGAGACATACTATACAGTCCTAATATTTACTATTACTTAACAAATGAAAATGTGCTCGGATCGAACCTTCTCCTCTCATAATGACTCTGGAAGTTGCTAATGTCCATTCCAATCAGCTGGAAATTTATTTCCTGAACCAGAGATTACGAGTTGCAATTTTCATTTTAATCAACAACGTGGAAAGAAGTCCTCTCTTACGAAAAACTAAGAAAGACATTGTTACCTAACAATCTATCCGGAGTACGATATATTGTCTTAGAAATATTGGACCATGGTTGGCTGTCTATTCAGAAAATACTGTCTGAAAAACTAGTTTCGTCGATTATTGGACTATTTCTGGACCAGTTAGTTGATAAAGACCAGATGCCATCAGACATGTGGAATTACAGTGGAAGGCCCCATCACATCGAAAACGCCTCTGAGGGGTGGAAGAAATTGATATTAATATATCAAAAGCTCAGCCAAATGTTTAGTCATTAATAAACCTTCAAGAGGGCATATTGCTTTCGCTGACTATTTTCGAATTTGGATGGAAAAAGAATAAAGAAGTCTGCAATTCATACTGATGAGGCGACTGTAAAGATTCCAAATTGATGGCACCGTGAAATCGTTTCTGACTTGTGTGACCCACACACGGAAATTACACTGAAGAAGAAAACATCACCACCATTGGAAATTATATAAATATTGAAAAGTAGTTTAATGCTCGTCGTACTCATTGGAAAACTTGTAAACAACTTTAATGATGGACAGAATGCAACCACTTCCTCATGGTTTTCCTGGGAAATGAGACACAGTAAGCTAAATACCTGTTGCAGTTTGTGGAACATTCGATAATGAAGACCGGTAGGGCTACCTTAAAGGTCATGCGTCTCCTAGGGCACCATCACGGCGCTCCTATTGAGAGAGACTATAAAGACAAAGCTGTGTGGGTGGATGGCAAACGGAAAACCCGCGCAGAAGACACAAATGACAAGCAGCCACGTCCACTCATTCACCCTTAGTCTGCAGACCACTGCTCGCTGTTGGGTCGAACCAATGTCCTCCCGAATGTGAGTCCAGAGTGTCTCACCGCCGCGCCCTACATATCTACATCTACATCCATACTCCGCAAGCCACCTGACGGTGTGTGGCGGAGGGTACCTTGAGTACCTCTATCCCTTCTATTCCAGTCTCGTATTGTTCGTGGAAAGGATTGTCGGTATGCTTCTGTGTGGGCTCTAATCTCTCTGATTTTATCCTCGTGGTCTCTTCGCGAGATATACGTAGGAGGGAGCAATATACTGCTTGACTCTTCGGTAAAGGTATGTTCTCGAAACTTTAACGGCATCTGCTTTACCGACGATCAACTTTATATGATCATTCCATTTTAAATCACTCCTAATGCGTACTCCTAGATAATTTATGGAATTAACTGCTTCCAGTTGCTGACCTGCTATTTTGTAGCTAAATGTTAAGGGATCTATCTTTCTATGTATTCGCAGCACATTACACTTGTCTACATTGAGATTCAATTGCCATTCCCAGCACCATGCGTCAATTCGCTGCAGATCCTCCTGCATTTCAGTACAATTTTCCATTGTTACAACCTCTCGATACACCACAGCATCTTCTGCAAAAAGCCTCAGTGAACTTCCGGTGTCATCCACCAGGTCATTTATGTATATTGTGAATAGCAACGGTCCTATGACACTCCCCTGAGGCTTACCTGAAATCACTCTTGCTTCGGAAGACTTCTCTCCATTGACAATGACATGCTGCGTTCTGTTATCTAAAAACTCTTCAATCCAACCACAGAATTGGTCTGATAGTCCATATGCTCTTACTTTGTTCATTAAACGACTGTGGGGAACTGTATCGAACGCCTTGCGGAAGTCAAGAAACACGGCATCTACCTGTGAACCCGTGTCTATGGCCCTCTGAGTCTCGTGGACGAATAGCACGAGCTTCGTTTCACACGACCGTCTTTTTCGAAACCCGTGCTGATTCCTACAGAGTATATTTCTAGTTTCCAGAAAAGTCATTATACTCGAACAGAATACGTTTCAAAATTCTACAACTGATCGGCGTTAAGAGATACAGGTCTATAGTTCTGCACATCTGTTCGACGTCCCTTCTTGAAAACGGGGATGACCTGTGCCCTTTTCCAATCCTTTGGAACGCTACGCTCTTCTAGAGACCTACGGTACAGAGCTGCAAGAAGGGGGGCAAGTTCCTTCGCGTACTCTGTGTAAAATCGAACTGATATCCCATCAGGTCCAGCGGCCTTTCCTATTTTGAGCAATTTTAATTGTTTCTCTATCCCTCTGTCGTCTATTTCGATATCTACCATTTTGTCATCTGTACGACAATTTAGAGAAGGAACTACAGTGCAGTCTTCCTCTGTGAAACAGCTTTGGAAAAAGTCACTTAGTATTTCGGCCTTTAGTCTGTCATCCTCCGTTTCAGTACCATTTTGGTCACAGAGTGTCTGGACATTTTGTTTTGATCCGCCTACCGCTTTGACATAGGACCAAAATTTCTTAGGATTTTCTGCCTAGCCAGTACATAGAACTTTACTTTGGAATTCATTGAACGCCTCTCGCATAGCCCTCCTCACTCTACATTTCGCTTCGCGTAATTTTTCTTTGTCTGCAAGGCTTTGGCTATGTTTGTTTCCTGTGAAGTTCCCTTTGCTTCCGCAGTTTTCTAACTTGGTTGTTGTACCACGGTGGCTGTTCTCCATCTCTTACGATCTTGCTTGGCACATACTCATCTACGCATATTGTACGATGGTTTTGAACTTTGTCCACTGAGACTCAACACTATCTGTACGTGAGACAAAACTTTTGTGTTGAGCCGTCAGGTACTCGGTAATCGCCTTTTTGTCAGTTTTGCTAAACAGAAAAATCGTCCTACCTTTTTTAATGTTTCTATTTACGGCTGAAATCATCGATGCCGTAACCGCTTTATGATGGCCGATTCCCTGTTCTGCGTTAACTGTTTCAAATAGTTCGGGTCTGTTTGTCACCAGACGGTCTAATATGTTATCGCCACAAGTCAGTACTCTGTTAACTGCTCAAGGTAGTTTTCAGATAAAGCACTTAAAAAAATTTCACTGGATTCTTTGTCCCTGCCACCCGTTATCAACGTTTGAGTCTCCCAGTCTATATCCAGCAAATTAAAATCTCCACCCAGAACTATAACATGGTGGGGAAATCTACTCGAAATATTTTCCAAATTATCCTTCAGGTGCTCAGCCACAACAGCTGCTGAGTCAGGGGGCCTACAGAGACATCCAGTTACTATGTCTGAGCCTGCTTTAACCGTGACCTACACCCAAATAAATTCACATTTCGGATCTCCGTCAATTTCCTTCGATACTATTGCACTTCTTATCACTATAAACACGCCTCCCCCTTCACTGTGCAGCCTGTCTCTGCGGTATGCATTCCAATCTGAGTTTAGGATTTCATTACTGTTTACGTCTGGTTTCAGCCAACTTTCTGTCCCTAGTACTATATGGGCGTTATGACCGTTTATTAATGAGAGCAGTTCTGGGACCTTTCTATAGACGCTCTTGCAGTTTACTATTAGCACGTTAATATTGTTATTCCCTGTTGCATTTTGCCTACTCCTACCTTGCCGCGTCTCAGGAGGCGTCCTGTCGGGCCTAGGGAGGGAATTCTCTAACCTAAAAAATCCCCATGTGCACTCCACACATACTCCGCTACCCATGTAGCTGCTTCGCGTGTAGTGCACGCCTGACCTATTCAGGGTGACCCTACGTTTCTCCACCCGATAGCGGATGTTGAGAAATTTGCATCCCAGATCTCCGCAGAATCGTCTGAGCCTCTGGTTTAAGCCTTCCACTCGGCTCCAAACCAGAGGACCACGATCGGTTCTGGAAACGATACTACAAATAGTTAGCTCTGATTCCACCCCGCGAGCGAGGCTTTCCGCCTTCACCGATTCCGCCAACCGCCTGTACGAACTGAGGATGACCTCTGAACCCAGACGGCTGGAGTCATTGGTGCCGACACGAGCAAAAATTTGCAGTCGGGTGCACCCAGTGCTCTGTATCGCCGCAGGCAGGGCCGCCTCCACATCTCGGATGAGACCCCCCGGCAAGCAGAGTGAACACTGGCCTTCTTCCCCGACCTTTCTGCTATTTCCCTAAGGGGCTCCATCACCCGCCTAACGTTGGAACTCCCAATAACTAATAAACCCCTCCCCCCGTGTGCCTGCTCGGACCTTACCGAAGGAGCGGCCACATGTCCACTCACAGGCAGAGCGGGCGATGCCACACGACCAGCCTCCACATTGACCCTCCGCCTCGTGCGCCGCGAACGCCGCTGAACCCGCCACTCTCCTTGGGGAGAGGGTGACCCAACCGCGCCCGGTACCCGCGAAGATGTCTCGACAGCAGGGACAGTGTGTGACGCATGTGTAACACCTGGGGTGTACCTTGCGACGCACCAGACTCCCCAATGCCACTACACTTCCAGGCAGCAGCCTGAAGACGGCTGACCGCGGCCATCAACACGTTCAGCTGTTCGCGAACAGTGGCCAGCTCCTCCTGCAGGCCACTACTTGCATTTCACACACGTTTCTCTGTCGGTTACGTGGCGCAGACACGCACGAAGAATGTCTCCAAGATATGCTGAAGGTGATCGGGACCATGGCTCTCTGTCTACTAATAATTCAGACACGATCCCGCTCAGTATCTTGGCAAGTTTGTGATTACCTAGAAAACCGTTTGAGTGAAAGAATCTGCGAAAGCTCAGTGTAAACTAGTCGCATTGCGAGTGTCACAATAAAGTAGAATACTACACCACTGATCTCAGGATACATCAAAGATTTATAAGACAATGAGGTCTGTTTCTTAGACGAGGAACATGTCGATGCTCGAAGACTGTATGGAAATGTGAACGGCTTTACAGCTTTTACCACTTTGTTTATTGACATGCAGCACCACTTGGATGTAGGAAAATACGGTAACAATACCTGTAAACAACAGTAAAAAGTCGTTCATTATCCGATTACAACGCCAGTGTCAAGAGTTTTGGGCCTATAACATTGAGTGCATACTTGGTATGGGGAGGCGAAAAAACCACAAAGCGATATAAAACGGAAACAAATGTACAACTAACTGACGAGGGATGGGAAAGGAAGACTTGGGTTGGTCGGGTGGCTTCCAGAAGCCTGCAGTGTACGTGTTGGCCTGCGACCCTGCGGTGACCTCCGGCGCTACGCTCTGTACAGCACTGCCTCGGCGTCTCCATCCACGTCGAGCTGGCGTGACAGAAGCCTTCGTACGAATTCTTAGGCACTCTGCTGGCACCGTAACAATCCGGTAGACCTCTTACGCTGGTGGAATGGAGGTGCTGATTCGGCACGTTTCGAAAAAAGTGGAAGCCGTGCTCGCGAAACCCACTTGTCTGAATTTAGGAAACCAGTTTACACTGTAGGGTGTGGAACTACTTCACTGACTTCGTCGTTTGCCCCTCATACGACCAGGAGAGTCAAGGGTGATGTCGGAGCTGTGATAGTGCTTACTTTGGTTTAGCCATGACGTATCTGTCATCTAATAAGCATCGGAACGTTCTGTGGGGCAAAGATGCTATACAAACACGTCCACGCCAAAAGGAGATACAAATGTATATTTGTGCGAAACTTCCACAACACATGTTCTGGAAATGGAGGCAACGAGTTTAATTCCTAAACTGCTCAACCTAGAAATATCTGGGTACACCATAGCTTGCAACATTCGGATAAAATGGCGACATGATTTATGATTGTATTATGCAGCATTCTTTACCACGGAGGTGGGTGCTGCATCTTTTTCTTAAGAAAGAAGACGCAGATATCAGTGTGTTCAAAGGAGAGTTATTCATACCAATGAATTTAGACTCTTACTGTCGTTCAAAATGGTTCAAATGGTTCTGAGCACTATGGGACTTCACATCAGACGTCATCAGTCCAATAGAACCTAGAACTACTTAAACCTAAGGACATCACACACATCGATGTCCGAGGCATGATTCTAACCTGTGACCGTAGCAGGCGCACAATTCCGGATTGAAGCAACTAGAACCGCTCGGCCACAGTGGCCGGTCAAGTTTAATCGTGCCTACCCTGAGACATTCACTGAGGAAACTGATTTCTGCATTACATGTACATTGCTTCTGATGTGTCACGGATCTGAGGAACCTGGGATAAGGAGGAAGAAAATTTTTCTCAGAGGTGCCACAAGCTTGGATTTAAATATAACTCCTGTAACTTTAGTGCTGAAAGAAGTTTGTTGCTTTCCCATTATTTTGCTATGACATAAATAAACCATCTTTTGACTGAGAACGATAACATTTTTAGAAGGTGAAAGCAGTCTATCGTAGCACCACGCTGGTAGTTACAAAGCTTAGGTGATCACGAAGCAGTACGGACTCTTGTCATTTTAAGGAAACTGGTGACCTAATTGATATAGGGTGGACAACACTTTCACAGCTGCTGTTTCGTACAGGTATGCATGCGCTTCGTACAAGTGTTGAGGGTGCAGTGTGAGGGCTGCTCAGTGTCACTGTGTTCCAGGACCACCCACCATGTCGGCAGTTACAGAGGTTCAGAACACCACAACCGAGGCCCTGGCTGCCCTGCTAGACGGGGGTGACGGCTCCCTGGTGACGCTGGTGGCGGGCGAGACGAGGGTGGCGGCTCACAGGGCCGTGTTGGCAGCCGCGAGCCCCGTATTCGAAGCGATGTTCGCGCACGACATGCTGGATGCCAGCTGTGGCCAGGTGAGCATCGACGACGTGGAGGGCCCGGTGCTGAGGCTCCTGGTGGCCTACGCGTATACCCTGCGGGCCCCCCAGCTGCCCGACACGGCCTCCCAGCTGCTGGCGGCGGCCGTGAAGTACGGCTTGTCGGGCCTGAAGGCTGCCTGCGAGCGGCAGCTGATCTCGCAGTTGGCCGTCGAGACCGCAGCGGCGACGGCCGTCACGGCAGTGAGGCACTCGTGCCCGGACGCCACCAGGGCTGCCGTCGCCTTCATAAAGGACCACCTGCAGGTGATGGCCACTCCGGACTGGGCGGACGCTGTGCTCGAGTACCCGCAAGAAGTCAACGAAGTCGTCCGTCTGCTCAGTGAGCCACCAGCAGAAGCCAGGTAAGCACGATTCCCTTTTTGGCAGTGCTAGTGTGAATTTGACGTCGCCCTTGCTTTGTCCGTCGTGGGTTTCTTTGCTGCCTACGTTGCGTAACACCTTAACTTGATCTAATTACTGATCATCAGTCACGATGCTAAGTCTCTCGCTGTTTTCATTTCTTCTGCTTCTGTCAATTTCGCCTTTCTCTGATATACTCTGATTCCATATTCTGTACTCATTAGACTGTTCATTCCATTCAGCAAACCCTGTAATTCTTCTTCACTGTCACTGAGGGAATCAGTCATCAGCAAATCTTGCGTCATTTCACCTTGACTTTTAATTCCACTTCAATCTTTCCATTATTTCCGTCATCGCTTCTTCGGTATATAGATTGAACAGTAGAGGCGAAAGATCACATCTCTGTCTGACACCCTTTTTAACCCGAGTGCTTCGTTCTTGGTCTTCCACTCTTATTTTACCTTCTTGCCTCTTGTTCATATTGCAAATTACTCGACTTCTCCTCTGGCTTACCCGTATTTTTCTCAGAATATCAAACATCTTGCAACATTTGATATTGCCAAACGCTTTCGCCAGGACCACAAATCCTATGAACGTTACGGAACTCCAATTTTCTTTTCCATTCTCCTGTGTGTTATCCTTAGCAACTGGGATGCTTGAGCTGTTAAGCTGATTGTGCGATAATTCTCACGCTTCTCTGCTCTTGCAGTCTCAAAAATTGTGATGATTATATTTCTCTCTGTCAGATTGTATATTGCCAGACTCATACATTCTACACATCAGCGACAATAGACCTTTTGCCACCTCCCCCAGTGATTTTAGAACTTCTGATTGAATGTTGTCTATACCTTATGCCTTCTTTGATTTTAAATTTTCCAAAGCGGTTTTAAAATCTGATTCTAATCACCAGTATTTTCCATACTGACTCCTGCTTGTTCTTCTGTCACGCCATCGCACAAGTTGTTCCAATCAGAGAGGCCTTCAGTGTACTCTTTCCAACTATCCGATCTCGCCTCTGTATTTAACACTCCAATTCCCATTGTGCTCTTAATGTTATCGCGCTTGCTTTTAATTCACTGGAGGATTGCTTTGACTTTTCTATATGCTGCGTGAGTCGTCCCAAGAATCATTTCTTCTTTGATTTCTTCACATTTTTTGTGCAGCCATTTCACCTTAGCTTCTCTGCACTTCCTATTCATTACATCCTTAAGTGACATATTTTTCTATTACTGAATTTTCCTGAATATTTTTTAATTTCTTTCTTTGATTGATCAACTGAAGGTTTTCTTATATTTTCCATGGTTTCTTTGCAGTTACCTTCTTTGTACCTATGTTTTTCTTTCCAACTTCTGTTACTGTCGTTGTTAAAGATACACATTCCTCTTTAACTGAACTACCTATTGAGCTGCATATTATTGCAGTATCTGTAACCTGAGAAAACATAAATCTCATCTCTTCTTTCCTTAGTACTACTGTATTCCATTTCCTTGTACATCGATTGCTCCTGACGAGTCTCGTAAAATTCAGCCTACTCTTCATCACTGCTAAATTGTTATGAGTCTATATCTACTCCTGGGTATGCTTTACAGTCCAGTATCTTATTTCAAAATGTTTGCCTGACAATAATATAGTTTGACTTTAAACCTCCCATATTTCGGTCCTTTTCCAAGTATACCCCCTCGTCTAGTGATTATTGTATAGACTATACCAGCTATTACTAGGATAAATTTACTGTAGAGCTTAACTAGCCTTTCTTCTCTCCTATTCCTATGATCAAGTACATATTCTCGTGTAACCCTTTCTTCTACTCCTTCCCCTAAGATTGCGTTTCAATCCCTCCATGACTATTACGTAGTACCAAATTACCTGTTCAGTATCCTCATACTTTTTCTCTCTGTTCACATTCAACTTGCGACGTCATCATGTATAGCTGAACTATGCATGTTGTTGGTTTGCTTTAGATTCTCACGAGAAAATATCTATACTTGCTTTCTGCCCTGCCTTTCTATTGATACTGAATCCTACTGCTGTTGCTACTACCCTATTCTCATGTGACCAGAAATTTCTTTTCTTTCCTTTCCACCTCACTGACACCCAACGTCCTCAGCATTTCCCTTTTCTTATTTACTAACTTCCCAACCACATACAAATTCCTTGCTTTCCACATCACGACTCCTAGAACGTTATCCTTTTGTTGGTTACTCAACCTTTTTCCCATGGTCACCTCCCCGTTGTTCCTCCTCGCATGGAGATTTGAATGGGGGACTAGTCTTTTGCCAATGGAGAGACCATTATGGCTCTTATTGAATCACATGCCACATGTCATGTTGATGCATGTTGTGCACATTTATGCAGTGCTTTACATTGCCTTCTGTATCCTCACGTTGAAGATCATTGCCAATTCTTCCTCATTTAGGGGCAGTTTCCAACCTCAAGGGAAAGAGAGTGCCCTGAACCTCTGTCGGCCCCTCCGCCCTCTTTGGAAAGGCTGTTGGCTGAAAGAGGGTGACACCTTATGCTGGAAGTCTTCAGACACCAATGCTGATTATTCGTATTCAAAATTCAAGGAATGGTGAGGGTCAAACCTGGGACTGAGGATTTTCCTGATTACTAAAAAAGACGCAGGCCCCAAAGAGCAGGGTATGACTCCCTGAGAAATCCAGTAAAGCAGGAGCTATGAACACTGGGGCTAGTCATGCGCACTGGGGCCAAACAAGAAGAGAATAATGCAGCCAGCACAATAACATTGTCACACTCAATGCTGTGCCTTACAATCACATTTCCTTCTCATCTCTGTTCAGCTATCACCCCGAATATTTTCCGTGCATTCCCTTTTACAAAGCAGACAGGAAATCTCTGCCCCCCTGTCTTGTTTGAAGTTCCCTGTCGCGTTACCAGAGGTCGTCCAGGGAATCCCATCAGGTTTCCTGCTACTGGGATACAGCAGATTATATTCGCTGTCCACCTACAGGTGTACGACGTATCTCCCACAACGTCAGTATTGATCTGACGTTTTCATCCAGCTATCATTTGTTGCCTCTGTCTCTTGGATACATATGCTCCATACAAGTCTATTTTGTTTCCTTTTCAATTAAAAAAAAATCCATATTCAGTAGACTACGGGTTACTTCACAAGTTGTAAACGTTGTCCATCAGATAAAATTGCATACACTGCGTAACCCATTTTTTTCTTTTAATGGTGGCCTCTACTGCAAACTGCTCAACACGAAAATTGTTGGTTATGAAACACATCACCAGTGCTGTCTTTTCAATAAATCGAATTGTGGAGACATTACATGCATATATAGAGTTCTATTTGCTTTACTCAAATGCAGATTTTGAATATACTCTTGATAACTTTTATAGCATAGCTCTTGTAATTCTTGTCCACCTTCTTCATTCCCTCCGGCTTCACATCAAACAGCGCCTGCATATCCATGACCGTATAGTTTCAACAGTAAGTTGATACCCCAACTTATGAGTTTCTCTCTCTCTCTCTCTCTCTCTCTCTCTCTCTCTCTCTCTTCCTCCAGTGATATAATTCAGCATCCATATATCAGTTTTCAGAAAACCTCACAACCAAAATTAGCAGCCAGTTGACTTTAACTGCTTCTAAATTCTGTCTGATAGTTGTTCTGTTAGGGCAGCAAAATTGTTGGCCCTTATGTTTGGGATTTGGTTTATGCTTCATTGTGAACAATTTGTTGTTTCGCATCTTCAGCTACGCCAGTGGGGAATATAGCAGAAGTAGTGCAGAAAAAGACCAGTTAATTGGTGGCACAGTCACGTTAAGTGACAGGCTGGTGTTGTTGGCACTGAGTGTTCTGTTGCCCCGGTGGACAGTCCCTCAGCTGTACCGCCTGCTGTGAGCCCCTGTGTGAACACGCCCGCCCACACAGTGTTTCTCTGTGCAGCTCGCCGACCGCCACAGGGGGCGGGTCCACCCCCAACTCTGACCGTCAACCCCACAGCGGCCACAGCCGGACTCCTGCTGCAGCTGCGCCTCCCACGTCTGCCCGACACACCCCTCCACCTGATGACGCAGCCGTCTCTCGCTTCCGGTGAGTTGTGTTGCCACACATGCCCAAGTCTTACCCTCACAGTACTGCTTATTTTGGCAGTAACCAGCCAATATAGTAAATAAAATAGAATACAGATTCCTTCAGTTTTTGGATAGAGGTTACAGTTGCCATTAATCATTGCTCCTTTCTCGCTTTTTTGGCTATGATATTTTGAAGATTGAGCACATATGCAGATTTCTCGTTCTCTGTATTTGCCGTGAGAATTACGTTCAGTTCAGAGTCACTCAACTGTAGTTACGTAGGAAGTGTCTCATACAAATCATACCCATTCCCAAAGATTCTTTATATACTGATGTGTTGAATCTAGATTTTGTTTTTAGTGATGATTGTGTGTCTTACAAATTGATTCTGAATTAAATGGGTGTGGAAACGGGTTTTTTCACACAATTCCAATCAACAAAACTTATGTGAATGGTTGTAGATATAAGTTATTGAAGACACTGAGGAAGAAATGGCGAAAATAAAGTAAACAGAAATAGAAGTAATAATTACAAAAAGTTAATATTTAGTACCGGAATGAGGATACAGCTTGTTTTGGGTATGTCGTAAAATGTAATTCGAATATTCCTTAAATGGTTCTCTGGTCAGTTACATCTGTAGTGACTATTGGAAATCTGTGCCGCACTGTAACAGGAACCCAGATTTGCTGCTTATTGCAGGCAGTCTCCTTGAGCAGTCGGCTGCCTGAGTACACCTCCACTTCTGACTCAGCTTCTCATCGACACTTGCACTAGAGTTTATACTGGGGGACTTGTGGGAAGAGTAGCAAAAGGGAAATAGAATCGGTGGATGTGTTATCCTACTTCAAAGGATGTACATGAGAACCTCTGGCGGTAGTGTTTGCAAACCATGGGTAAAAAGCATCATCCACAATGGTAATTCCATCTACGCCAGCAAACGCACTCAGCTGGTCTAATGGTTGAGGTATCTGCTCTCGAGAAGTGAGAAATGCAGTGGGTGTGGCTGAGTGGAGATGCGTACAGCACTGTATGGCTCGTCACTCGTAAACAAACTCCTGTATTCGATGGAGGTCACCAGGTGTGATGAGTAGTGGATTTGATTCACCGAGGAGAAGTTTTGTATAATTCCATGGTATAGATAACTCTTATTTTTAGAAATGAGCAACCGACGTGGGCAAAGATAGTTGGTCCTACTGAATATATATATATAACCAACAGCAGAGTTTTCACAATGATGGTGGTGCCACTACAGCAGAGTTACTAAATACAGTTTTCCTTAATTCCTTCACGAAAAAAGGCAAAGTAACTATTCAAGAATTCGAAACCAGAACAGCTGTTAGCATGAGTGACATAAAAGTACATATTTTAGGTGTTGTGAAGCAACTCAAATCACTTAAGAAAGGCAAGTCTTCTGGTCCAGATGGAATACGGATCAGGTTCCTTTCAGAGTATGCAGACACAATAGAGCCTTTCTTAGCAATCATATACAACCGTTCACTTGGCGAAAGGTCTGTTCCTAAAGACCGGAAAGTAGCACAGGTCACACCAATACTCAAGAAAGGAAATAGGAGTAACCTATTGAATTACAGATGCATATGACTGACCGCAATTTGCAGTAGGATTTTGGAGAATATACTGTACTCGAACATTATGACTCACCTCGAAGAAAATGACTTATTGATACATAACCAACACAGATTCAGGAAATGTCGTTCTTGTGCAACACAGCTAGCTATTTATTCCCATGAAGTAATGAGTGCTGTCGACAAGGGATCTAAGATCGATTCCATATTCCTAGATTTCCAGAAGGGTTTTGATTCCATTCCTAACAAGAGACTATTACATAGTGTATACGGCCCGGAAGATCCGGGAAAGACCCAGGAATTTTTTCATCCGCAAGAAAACCGGGAAAAACGGGAATTTTCTAGAATCCCGGGAGTTTTTCAGTGATGTAGTTTTCAGTTAATTTTTTGTCATTTTGACTGGTAATAACCGATACTCTAACAAAGGACATTACTGTATCCCACTACTGCAGAATAATACTGCAGCAACAAAATATGAACGAGGGAATGAAATTTAAATTGCAAAGGAAATGCTTCATATATAAACAAAAAACACACAGTGCTCATACAAGCGTCTGCCAACAGCAAAATGTGTGAAAGGCTGTAGGAACACAATGCAGTGCTTCGTAACAACAAATTACCTCCGATGAGCGTTAAGTCACAACTGTTTACATCAGATTCAATTAAGCAGTTACGAGCGGAACCACGCGCATGCGCAGTTGAGTCGCGTCCGAGTAGTACCTTCTCTCGCATCTGGAAACAGGAATGTCGCTGTTGGTTGTGGACGCAGCAAACCGGGAGTATCTGAACCAGGCGGCAATTTCGGTGGCGAGGGGGGAAAATTCGTATTGTTGAGGAAAAATAACCTTGTTTCACGAAGCACCTAGCATCTAGAGCACATTGGTCTATCGATTATTAAAAAGAGTTTGAAGCTCATTCCTGTTGCTTTTTGAACATTTTTGATCACATTTCTGAATGAATCGTAAGTTGATTTTTGAATGCGTGCATAGTGTAAGTGATGTACCTGCCAGGGGAATCCTCGTCGCACCTGGAAATAAACTTTCCTGCAGACAAAAGGGGACGGGGCTACACGAGCTGAGCGGAATAAAGCCGCACGGGTGAATGTAGTGTGTGTGTGACTGACTGGTGTGCAGATGATGAGCGAATAGCCACGTCCATAGATTCAGACTACCAGAGTGGAAATGAACGACCAACAGGAATAACAGATACGAAATATTAACGTATTATCTTGTCGCTGCATCAAAGAAAATGAAAGTTTTGACAGAAAATTTTTGACCAGGTCGCTACACTAGAGAGGGCAAGTTGCACATTTCCTGGTTAGCAGCCGCGTAAGTTCCATTCTGGGAGTAGCGCGGAAAACGCGTTGTACGAACACGTAATAACGCCTAACTGGAGAATAATCGCTGGGTAATTACTAACCGGTGATTCTGGCAGAGTTAGTAGAGTTTACTGGAGAATGAGCTTTGACAATGATAGGAATAGTTACAGAATTAGGAATGAGAAGATTTTGTTAGAACGAGGAAGGAGAAGAAACGGGGCGGTTCCAAATTTATACAAAAATTTCGTACTACTACTTTTCTACTTTTCGATCACATGCTTAAGACTCTGGAGCTTATCAATGAAACATGAAACTATTTCCTAACATAAAGCCTTTTGCTTGTAGTAGGCCAAACAGGCATCTCATATTGGTACTTGGCGAGTTATATTCTGCCATATTATAAAAACGACCATTGTTTTGGTAATAATCTCGCTTGTTTGGTGTGTGTGTGTGTGACAGTTGCTGCAATATTAGAAAGACCTATTTTCTTTCGTCCTGCAAACCGTGAAAATACATGTAATGAGATCGAGAAACCACACGAGTCTTTGGTACTATTTCTATTAAAAGCTTTTTGAGTATTAGACAACGACATCTCGATTTTTCACGTAGCAAAACATTTGACGAATTTTGATGAGGTAACAGATCCTTCCGCAGAAAGGAAAGCACGGCATGTAATGCTAGAGCAAGATTAGTGAGAAAAGAACGCAAGGATTGAAGAAATATGTACTGTCTTGCTTGTCTCTTGTCTTACCTGGTTTTGTGTATCTTATATTTCATTTTATTTCACACCGAACAGAAAGTTATTAGCTATTAGGCAATAAAGAATCCACATTTTCTGATGAGTTCTTCTTCCGGTTACAAATGATTCCATCCAGTATTAATTGCGAGGTTATTTTGTTTAAAATCAAAGGACATTTTAATTTCTGCTGTCCTGAATGTAGTTCGATGCAATCCGTTACAAAATACACATTTGAGTCCCACAGTGCGAAGTGCAGTGACGTGCAGTGCAGTAAGAGAACGCTGTGCGAAGAGGCGTGGCACTGCACTTCGGCACACTTCATACAAAATAACATGTCTTATATTTTCTTGAACACGTATGTTTTTCTTCCAAATTTTTCAGAATGATGTGTTTTACAAGATGCACATAGGGTACTTTTGAAAATTCGATTTTTTTTAGTATTGACCCGGTTCGCAAATATCGTAGATCCGAGGCTGATGCGCAGAGAAGTATGAATTATAGTGGGTAGTACCCACGTGACCCGTGTTAACGTTCAGTGGTTTTGCTGTTTCTCCTTCGTTTACTCTCGCGTCAAATGAAAGCAAAATGGATATCTTTGGCCGGGAGGTATCAAAAATGGCTCTGAGCGCTATGGGACTCAACTTCTAAGGTCATTAGTCCCCTAGAACTTAGAACTAGTTAAACCTAACTAACCTAAGGACATCACACACATCCATGCCCGAGGCAGGATTCGAACCTGCGACCGTAGCAGTCGCGCGGTTCCGGACTGAGCGCCTAGAACTGCACGGCCACTTCGGCCGGCCCGGGAGGTATCAAGTGAATTAAAATACATTCACATAATTACCGAAGGCTGATATACGTTATTAGTTTCAGACTTTATTTCATTTCCACCTTTCTGACAGTCAAGCACTAATCGCCTTGCAGAACAATGAAGTTATTTTTGTCTGTTTGCTAAAGAAATTTGGCTTTTATTAACCTTTTCTGCAGAGGTATCCAATGTATTTGAAACGAAACAGGGGGGGGGGGGGGGGGGCGAAAACGCTTGCTATTGGGTAGAGCGCCGTGACGTCACGACGAGGACCCTGGCGCGGCGCAGCCGTGTGCTTACACGGCAAGTGCGCCGCACCACAGACTCGGTGGCATGTTACTCGTTCACTTTACTTTCGCTTTCGTTCGATACGCATCTGTACAAGTCAAAACAAGGGGCACGACAGGTTTGGTACACACTAACAGTAAATAAATGATAATTAAGTTGAAAAATAACTCACTCGTTTGATGAAGCAGATATGAATGTAGTCTGTTTCTACTGCCGTTTATCAGACGACAATGCAATCCATAACTGCTTCCTCTTTGCGGCTCATTTCTTCATTGCTTCCACCTTTGCTTCTTGATTGAGATGCCTAATCGTTATAAATATTCTCGTTTTTATGTAAGGAGTAATAACTGCTTCATGAACCTCAGGAAACTTTTGTTTTGTAATAGAGCACAGAGACTTTACGACATTTTTTTGTTTACACAGACCATTTCCGTGAAAAGCAGCAAATTCATCTTCAAACAGCAACACACTTGTTTTCCCATGCTAGCGTTGGAGTGCAAAGACCACCACGAGATGTAATTGATAGCCAGTCTGCAGCATGATCTCCTTCACTTTTTGCTGCTGGAAAGCCTAGTGATTTATCAATGTTGTGGCACTTAAATGCAATATAGCCTGCAATGTATTTTACCGCATCTGGAAGAACATTTGAGATTACAGAGTCGTCCCTCAGTGTTACCACATCTGTCGGTTAATTTTCTCCCACATTCACAGTTTCTGGGATTTCTCATAGTGGTGCTTCGTCAGCAACATACACAGAGAGCTCACTGGTAATGAAACTTAGGGATGCAGGATCCGGGTCGACGTCACACTGGGAAGACTCCGTGTTTAATTCTTTAGTAACTGGCGTGTTCCCAGAGAGAGAAATATCACTTGCATTACCCATCAGTATAAGGAGACGTATTCTGTTCTTTCAAAAGGTGTAGGATTGTTATGAAATATACCTAATCCTTGTACCCTAGAAAAAAATCTTCCCAGGCAACCTTGATTCAGCCTACAAGTTAATATATAGCTAACTTACACACTTTTCATACTTTTGAGAAGACCAAAGAGAGATTTTATTGTAGTTAAAAAACCTTTTTGGAAAGGCAACATTCTTTCTTTGTCACCAGCGCGCATTGCTGGACAGATATCTAAGAATCTGTTCAAAGTATTTTCTCAAATTGGGAGATTGATTTCAAACCCACTACGCACCAATGAGCATTCATATTTTGGAACTTTAGAGTTCGAAGACATCAAAGATGTCGTTAACGAGTTCAATAAAATTACTTTCAACGTCTTCATAAAGAACATACTTCAAAGCCTGAGCTGTTTGTTGTGAAAATAGTCGCGCTGCCATCTGTACATTCTGCCTTGCTTGTCAAGTTACATTTAAGTGCGCTTCAGTAATGTGGTGTGTTATCGTTAAGTCACTCTTCTGATGCTTCAAAAGTTCCTGTGTAGCTGCCCAGATATTTTGGATCCATCGGGTAGCGTAATGCCTGTATCCAAGAAACGGTTCCGTAATAACTTTTAACAGGTGTGGTACATCGAAGAAAACCCATACATTCGTGGTGCTGTCTGCTTGATTTACGAAATAAGTTCTCTGTATCGACAGACAGTTCCCTCCAAACTTTTATGTTTTTTCCACCCATATGACACGTCACAGCAACAACACCGATTCCAGGTTCCGCAACTGCATTAATGATGCTCTGAAGCAAGTTACTGGTAATCACAGTGTCAAAATCATAGTAAACTGGTTGTTTCCACTGCTTACACAAGCCACGTATCGTGCAAACTTGTACATTGGAATGTGGTCCGACTACTACGTCTTCAGACGAATCGTAACATATGCCGCCATCAAAATTGATTTCGTCAAATGTGACAACAGCTTGTCTCTCTCCTGAGTAGTAAAAGTGTGTGACTTGGCTTTCAATAAACACAGGATATCTTCAAGAATACCAAGTCAGCATTTAAATTCCTTCGTCCATTTCTGAAGGGTTGCCCTGCACGGCAAAGGAATTTTTTGCTTTCACAAATAAGTGTATGCTTTAGGTGACAGAGCTCTTAAAGTTAATGCATGGGCAATGTCCTCTGAATTCCACTTCACCCTTTAATTTTCGTTTAATAGACATCTTATTTGCGCCGATGTAAAACAATTTGACAATACACTAGTTACACTTTTGTGCAATTTGACTTTTTCTTTTGCGTCAGATGACTTTTCTGCCCGCTTCAACGAAAGAACACGTCGGAGATCGCTTGTTTCATTTCGTAAGGCTGCATCACATTTTCTTAGTGCCGCTTCTTTCTGTGCATTCAGTTGTTTACTGAACTTCTCACCAGCTCAACCCCGATGGCTTGAAGCAACACGGAAAGGTGTCCGGCTTTGTGGCGGAACAAAATGGTTCAAATGGCTCTGAGCACTATGGGACTTAACATCTGTGGTCATCAGTCCCCTAGAACTTAGAACAACTAAAATCTAACTAATGTAAGAACATCACACACATCCATGCCCGAGGCAGGATTCGAACCTGCGACCGTAGCAGTCGCGCGGTTCCGGACTGAGCGCCTAGAACCGCTAGACCACCGCGGCCGTCTGTGGCGGAACAATTCATTGTTTCTGCACTGTGATAACGCACCTGCTCACAGTTCGTTGCGTGCTTGTGCATGTTTGGCTAGAAACAATACTGTAGTGATGTCCTTGGCCGACGTTCGCTCCATGTGTATTTTGTTCTCAAAAATAAAGACAAACCTTAAAGAGCTGTGTTTTACATAAGAGATGACATTCAAACTGCACCTCTGAGAGAACTAAACGCTACCATAAGGATTGTTCCAGGATAGTTTTACGCATTGCAAGAACCACTGGAATAAATGTATAATATGTAATGGGAAATATCTTGGTGAAGACGACATTGATGTAGACTAATAAATAAACCAAGTATTGGATTCAACATTCACCGTTGTTGCTTGCACTATCATATTGTCCATTTTGGTGCCACTGTCACGACCCTGTCACTGTCTTCTAAGAGGAATGTCGTTGGTTCACCACCCAAGTTTCGTCGACATAAGAGTTCTGTTAATTTCCTGACTTGTATCAAGTATTTACATCGCCAGTCAGTAATGACTTCTCTCTAGAGAGACCTTTCCTTTACCTAGAGGCTGTTGCAAGTAAATCGCATTTCATGCAGTGTCTTACGCTAAACAGCTTTCTTCGAAGGAAAATAATTTTTTTTTGTTTTTACGGCAACAACTAGTTTGTGTAATGTCAGCCATACAAAAGTCACTATGGTTGATCAAATTACCTGTTTTGAGAAGCTGCCTGCAGTGATGGATTTATTCCCCAAATTTCGTAGTGCACTTTCTTGGCGGTTCTGGCAAACTGTGTGGTTTATTTTCAGTCGCCTTTCTGATGCGTCCAATAGCGGCAAGGCTGACTTTTGTGTAAACTACAATCCTTTTATTGTGACAGGCAACATTAGCCCCCAGTTCTTACTGTTCCGACTCTTTAATATAATCCGTGATTGCAATAGAGGTGACTGAGCCATTTTTACCCCAAAGATCGCAATTTTTTGCATTGTGCAGATTTTCCTGTGATGTGGTGCGCTTGTCGATCATCTCTGAATAACATATTCGTACATGTCCACAGAGCACTTCACACGGTGGATTACTGTCGACTGTTGAAGGAGATAGAAACGTATGGAATAGGTTCCCATGTATGTGAGTGGACCTCAGCTACTAAGAGACAGAACCCAGTATGTTGTCCTCAGTGGCGAGTGTTCGCCAGAGGCAGGAGTGCTCCAGAAAAGGGTGGTGGGGCCGCTGTTACTGTCTGTATACATAAATGGTCTGGTGGTCAGGTATCTGCGGCTGTTTGCTGATTGTCCCCTAGTGTGCAGTAAGATGTCGTCATTGAGTGAGTGTAGGAGGACACAAGGCGAGTTGGACAAAATTTCTAGTTGGTGTGACGAATGACAGCCATCTGTAAATGTAGAGAAACGTAAGTTGATGCAGGTTAGTAGGAAAAACAAAACAGTAGTAGAGGTGTTCCGCTAGACACAGAGGCGTCGCTTAAATGTCTGAGCGAAAGTTCACAAAGCGATACGAAATGGAACGAGGTTGAGAGGACTGTGGTAGGGAAGGCGGGAGGTCGACTTTAGTTTGTTGGGAGAATTTTAGGAAAGTGTGGTTGGCCTGTAGATGAGGCTGCATGTAGGCCGCTGGTGCGACCTATTCTCGAGTACTGCTCGAGTGTTTGGTATCGGCAACAGGTAGAATTAAAGGAAGACAGCTGTACGACTGAGAGCTGAGCTGCTAGATTTGCTACCGGTAGTTTCGAGTGACGCAGAGGTATTGTTCAGAAGCTTCAGGAACTCAAATCGGAATCACTGGAGGGAAGCAACGTTCTTTTCGAGGAACTCTGTTGAGAAAATTTAGAGAACCGTCTTTTGAGGCTGACTGCAGAACAATTCTAGTTCTGTCAAATGTACACTTGAGACAAGGCGTGTGAAGATAGGATTAGAGGCATTGTCGCTCGTACAGAGGCATATAGGCAGTCGTTTCTTCCTCGCTCTATTTGCGAGCGGAACGGAAAGAGGAAATGACTGCTGTCAGTTAGGATAACTTTTTATGTGTACCAGTTACTACTTTTGTTTCGTATGGTTGCTGCTCCACCTACACTGATTATTTTGTACTGAATGCAGCAGTTTTATTACCTGTGTAGTTTCTAGTTAGTATTTCACTTGTCTTTGGAGCTTCTTACTGGCTCTCTCGCTTGGGATTAGCCTTTAACTTGTATCAGCTGTGGGGAGAGGTTCTCGCGACATTGGTTAAACTTCAGCAATGCCAGATCTATACGCGTATTTCGATATTTGTAAGTGAACATGCAATAATCAATTAACACTGAGTTTTTCTATTTCTTACAGACACCCGATTTCTTTCTGGCGTGATTTAAATTTATGCACAGCATCAGATATAGGAAAAATTGTGTTTTTGGTTATGGTGAGTGACAGTGTAACTTCCTACTACCACTACTGAAACAGAAGTTTTACTCGGAAGCAGCGTAGCTGGTGTAAACTTTAAGTTTACTTAGACCTTTTTAAGTGTAAATGGAAAGCTTTACGCCTTCTGTAGTGGTGTGTAACTTATTTTGTGTCCAGAATTTTCAGAAAATGAAAAAAGTTGCACAAAGCTAACATGACGGAGTGTAGTAGTTGTGCAGGATACCCTCTGCCACAGACCATATGGTGGGTTCCAAAGTTTGTAAGTAGATGGAAATGAATGTTCCAGTGGATGTATCTCGTCTTGCATGCATGATTATATGAGCACATGCGGCGATTAGTATGCAGCGGGTAGTTTGTGTGTGTGTGTGTGTGTGTGTGTGTGTGTGTGTGTGTGTGTGTGTGTGTGTGTGTGTGTCAGGAGGGAGAGTCAACCTGGTACCTTTGTTGTATTTCAAATATGTCGACCGACTTCTTGTGTACGAAGCAGTGACTTTTATATTTTTTGTCTGTATGTCAGAAAATTTCCATGTTAGTGGTGTGAATCACTAAGCTGTCTGGTGAGGAAATTGTATTTCAGTACTTACAGATGCGTTTAGTTTCTACTGTTTTCTTCCTAAGTGACAGAAGGAATTGGTACCCAGAGAAGGTAGTTTTAGGGGTGTGTTTGAATGTCGATGAAGGATTGGGTAGCAACTGCATGCCGAGGTGAAAGGAGGTGGATCTGTGGAGTGAACTATGGGGAAATGTACCAAATGAATTTGTTAGGAGATGGAGTGCACCTATTTTTAATGGCAGATGGCTGAAGTTTTTGATTATGGGCTAGTGGTGTGGATCTGTCTGTAATACGCTGGTTAACCCGTATCGCAGAAGCGAGATTTCTAGATTTGCGACTTGTCTCTCGGAAGAAGTGTATTCAGAATTGTTGGCAGTTTTGCGGCTGTAACAGTTTCTTTCATTTGGTGTGTGTGTGTGTGTGTGTGTGTGTGTGTGTGTGTGTGTGTGTCTCGTTAGTAGAGAGTAAGTGTGTCGATGTTTTGTGCAGGAGCCTTTCTGAGGAGGAGCGAGGCAGGAGGCTGAGAAAGGCGGCTATGAAGGGGGCGGTGGAGGAGGTGCGGCTGTTGGTGGCGGCTGGGGCGGACGTGGGGGCGAGGGGCGGGGACGGGGAGACCGCCCTGCACAGGGCTGCACGGAGAGGGCACGCGGCTGTGGTGCGGCTGCTGCTCTCTGCGGCGTCCGACCCCAATGCCAGGGATCTGCAGGGGGAGACGCCGCTGCACGTCGCGGCGCTGAGTGGCCACGCAGAAGCAGCGGCTGCGTTGCTGCAGGCCGGAGCCGACAGGGGGGCGGCGGATGAAGCTGGGGACACCCCCCTGGACGACGCCAGGCTGTGCAACCATCAGCAGCTCGTCGAGATGCTAACAGAGCGTTAATACGTGCCAGTAGAGGAAATGACATGTACTTCATTCTACATAACATTAAAATAAAAAAATGAAAAAAAAAAGATATCTTTCTCTATTTATTTCTACCTTTTGCAGTCCACGCAATTTCTCCAGTAACACAACTACTGCAACGACAGGAGATACCTGTAAACCAACGTGACAAACCTTCCTTTGGAGAATTCACTCTGTAAAGCATTTCACAAGCAATTTCTGCAAAAGCTCAGCAACAATTGACAAATAGTCCATCATTCATAAACTTCACTTCTCTCTCCCTCTCTGTCTTGCGTTTCTCGTCCCACATACAATATTCAAACAGCTTACAAGAATACAGCCGACGTCTCTCACAACCGCCTGTATTTCGAAACGTAAACACCCAATCTCTTCCAAGAGACAAATGCGAGAATACCGGTTGTTGTGCGTTAATGTTAGTTCTTCCCACCAGTCCGCTACATTACCTAATTACTGCAAACTATTTGCTAGCAGTGTCTATGGTGCTACATTACATCACTGCAAACTGCACCATACTCAAATTACTGCCATATAAGCTGTTCGGTTAGAATGTATCTTCGCTTCCGACTTCACACTGAATCCACTTCTGTGCGTGCACTGCACAAGTACTTCTCGTGTTTAACTGTAATGTCACATTGGTAGCAGTGCTCACACCACATCATCCTCACACCATCTGCAGCCTTCTTGCCAGCTCACCTTCAAATAAAGACAATTGAAGATCCACCTAAAATCATTCCTCTCCCACACACCTCGCTTGCTGCTCTTACAGAACAAACTACCATCTCTCAGGGAATTATACTCAATCGCGTGAGACATGCATCCAGTAGTGGAAATATACATCACTTTCAAAAAGTACACTTTTGCGTCACTCTAGACGTTTTGGAAGCAGACCACATTTGGAACATTCATTCCCCGCTCTGCTGTGATACAATTAGACTTGGCATCCCCGTGCGTGCATGTGTCACCAAAGTGGCAGACTGCATACTGAACAAGAGCTTCTGTGGCCCTCATGTGGGGGCGTTACAGACGGAAGCTCCTCAACATTCTCTATGAGGAAGCAGCGGCGTCAGGAGACAGTATTGACTTGCTGAGTGACCTCCACGGCATTGATGAATACTTCAGGCTCTGCCAGTTGATCCTCAACATAAATAAATGTAATATACTGTGCATACACAGGAAAAGAAATCCACTACTGTACAATTACGCTGCTGATCACAAATTGCTGGAAACGGTAAGTTACCTACTGTAAAATATCTAGGAGTAACTATCCAGAACCACGCTACGTGCAATGACCAAAAATACCAATTGGTAACAAACTGCGGCAGATCTTTTCTCAGCGATTCCAGAATCATATATTTTGGGCTCCTAAATCCAAATTTCGTGCTTCCTGCCCTGTAGTATGTCGGCTTCACAACGAAAGCCTCAAAATTTTCCGACTTTTCTCAGATTTTCATTTCTTTGACAAAGACTACGTGTTTCTCAAAGTTGAAAACCCAACACAAAATTAAATTGGACAAACTCTTCTACAACATGCAGCAATCAGCAGTGATTTTCTGACGGCGAGTGGTGACCGCGCTAGAGCGTCCTAAAAAAACGGTGACTCCCCAAAATTCGGATCGCGCCTAACGCCATTCACCTGTTGCAGTCTGCTATTATGGCACTTTGGAACGGTAAGGCACGCGTCAGCAGACGGAAAACAGCCCAGAACTCCACCTGCGTTCTTCGCGTCGTCAAACACAATAGCACTCACGGCAGACATCCGCTGTCGAAACGGACGTCATATATTTCGAAACGTGTTTGCATTTACTTAAACTAGGACTTGTAAGTGTGTGGTTGGTATCTCAGAAATGGCTAAAATTTATTTTGATATCAAAATACGTAAATCTCAGTCCAGTGCGACAGAAATGTGTAAAAATTAAATTTTGAACGGAAGTATGTGAAGCACACACTACACGATGCGAAATCCAGGCTAGCCGGTACATCAAACAATTCGCCTGCGAGAGAGCAGGTCGTTTTGAATGTAATTTATGCATACCATTTGTCTGCAAAATAGATAACTGAAATTAAAATATTGGTCCTGAATATTGTAAATCTTTATCTTCAGACTTGTAAACAATAACTGCACCAGATCTGCTATCGTGTCTGTAGTGCAAACAAAGATAAAATGTAACGCATCCCACTTTGTGTGAAAACTGCTTGAAAATTCACAAGATAACGACTTTCTGAAATAACTTACCGATTTGGAAAGTCTGAAATGATAATTTTACAGATACAGTCTGGTGTGTGGCGGAGGATACTTTGAGTACCACAGCTGTTTCGGCCTTTTCCTGTTGCAGTCGCGGTGTGAAACACCGTGTGACCTCCGTTCTCCTTAATTTTTACTTTCACGCTTCTCCCGAGACGCGCGTAGCAGGTAATACTATATTGGTTGAGTCAGGTGTAGAGAAACTGAAATAGAGCTCAAGTCTTCTTCATGTCCCTGTTGTACTCTCATAAAAATGTTTGCAATGGACTGAAAAATTTCAAGTCAACAAGAATAAACAGTTTTGATGTGTCTTTGCTCAACTTATCTGTTCCCGTTAAGACTAGCAGAAGGGCCGAATACGTCTTTCAGACACTGACTGTGAAATTGCATTGTCCTGCTTTTCCTAAAAGCTGCCTCAGAACAGCGGCAGACGGGGTCCTTTCGCACACTAGGCTTACTGTAACTCAGCCACCAATCAAGAACCGAGCTGAAATTTTGCCATTCAAATTGACATGCTTCCCAGATATCAGTGATTCGGAATGGAGGATTGTAGAATATTAAGTAAAAGACCGTCTCAGGTTAGTCCTCACTGACGATGCGAGAATATCGTCTATGAAGAGCTCTGAATGGAAAGTAAGAAACCCGGAGAAGATCTGGCGTGCATTTCTTCGCCATGTTACAGTTTTAGGTGGAACCTTTAACCTGCCACCTCTGCAGTGGGCGACATAAGTGGCCGAGACTGACGGCAGGGCCAGGTAAACGTGAGAAACTGATCCAAGTGCTTTACTCAAAAACTACCTCGGGCCATTAATCTGAGAAATGAGTCGTGAAGACAGCATCTTAGGCTTGCAAGTGACAAATAGACCTGAACTTTTCGAATCTGTTAGGGTAGAACGGGGAATCAGCTATGACAAGGTCGTTACAGTGTCACTGAATACGACCGTAACCATAAATAGAAAATAAGTTGGTAGTACTATTGTGCTTAGCAAGAGCGACGAGAAACAGGCTTCAGCTTTCCTTTCCTCTGCAGCAGCAACAGCGCGGGTATCAGTGGAAGCAGTGGAAGAGCATTGTGAAATACGCTTCAGGCAGGTGTGTACCAACCAAATGCGTTTCAAGCCCGGTTTCACAGCGATGAGCCCCCCTGCGGGTCCGGGGATTAGAATAGGCCCGAGGTATTCCTGCCTGTCGTAAGAGGCGACTAAAAGGAGTCCATCCCCCTCACGGGGGTAGTTCGCGCCTGCGTCCGGAGACGGACGGTTCCACGACCTATAATCGTGGTCTTTTTGGTTTTTCACTTCTCGTTTCTTCCTTCCTTTTGTTGGTTCCTTTCTTTGCTCTTCTCCACCTCACTGTCTTCCTTACTCTTTCCCTTGACTTCTCCTTGCCTTCTCATTGCCTTTTTCTCCTTGCCTTCTCATTGCCTTCTTCTCCTTGCCTTCTCATTGCCTTCTTCTCCTTGCCTTCTCATTGCCTTCTTCTCCTTGCCTTCTCATTGCCTTCTTCTCTTCTGACCATGCCGATTGGTCCCTCCGTCTGTTTCTCGGGAGGCGTGACCTGAGGTGTAAACATTCACCTAAGGCGGGAGTGCCCTCTGAGAGGGTCCCCACAAGGAAGGAGCGCGCCATCGGAGACGCTGGCAATCATGGGGGATACCTCCGCAATGGATTCTACTCCATCTCTCTCGACTTCGACCCAAAAACGGAAACGTGACCAGCCAACAGTGACAAAAGTACTACCGCCTGCCCCACAGTTCCTCGTAGTTTCTCGATCTGAGGACGGAAAGGATTTTTTCTCTGTCAACCCTTTCGTTATTCAGAAGGGCGTAGATGCCATAGCCGGATCTGTCAAATCTTGTACCAGGTTGCGTAACGGCACCTTATTACTAGAAACTGAGAGTGCCTTTCAGGCCCAAAAACTGCTTCGGGCCACCCTCCTGTACACGTTCCCTGTCCGGGTGGAGGCCCACCGAACTTTGAATTCGTCTCGTGGTGTAGTCTATACTAGCTCCCTCGACGGATTGACTGACGAGGAGCTTCAATCTTTCCTCGCTGAGCAGGGCGTGACGGCTGTCCATCGGGTCATGAAAAAGGTCAACAATGACCTTGTACCGACCCGGACACTTTTCTTGACCTTCGATAGTGTTAAGCTGCCATCGCGCATCAAGGCGGGCTACGAGGTTATTTCTGTTCGCCCCTATGTCCCAACACCTACGCGCTGCTACCAGTGTCAGCGTTTCAATCACACTCGACAGTTTTGTTCCAATGCGGCTAAATGTGTCAGTTGTGGCAGGGATGCCCATGAGGGTGACTGTCCACCTCCGTCTCCTCGTTGTGTGAACTGTCAGGGTGACCATGCCGCATCCTCCCGCGACTGCCCTGTCTATAAAGAAGAACGCTGTATCCAGGAAATTCGGGGCAAAGAGAGTGTCCACCTCGGCTGCTCGCAAGCTATTGGCTAGTAGGAAGCCCACGCTGCTCCCAGCGGGGAAATACAGCACTGTCCTCGCCTCTCCTCGGACTACCCGGGAGGTAGCAACCCAGACATGCGATCTGACCTTCAGCACCACGGTCGTCCGTTCGGCCAGTGCTAAGATCGCGCGGTCGACGTCTCCTCTTCCTCCCATCATCCCACAGACACCAGCCCCTTCCTCAGCTTCTGCTAAGTCGAAGACCCCGAAGTCAGATGCACGGGCCTTCAAGAAGGAACCATCCCGTGCAGACTTCCTCCGTCCCTCGACCTCCCAGCCTTCGACCGGTACTTCCACCAAACGTCCTTCTAAAAAGGCGCATAGGAAGCACAGTTCTCCTTCTCCGCCACGGCGCATTTCTTCTCCTGCGCCACCCAGCGGTTGCCGCCCCAGGCCATCATCCGTTTCTCCTGGCCGCACCGCCGGTAGCCGTACATCTGGCCGTTCACCGGCGGAGGAAGCTCCCCCTCCCGGCCATCCTCCCGAGATGGCCGATGACCCTATAGACCCCATGGACGATGACTGTCTGCCTACTGATAGCGGCGGCAGTGCTCGCTCGAAGCCAGGCCCTAAGCGGCCTTCGAGGGGACCCCTTCTCTCATCTTCCTTTTCTTACGATGGCACTTATTCACTGGAATATTCGCAGCATTCGCTCCAACCGAGAGGACTTGAAGTTGCTGCTCCGCTTGCATCGTCCGCTCATCGTAGCCCTCCAGGAAACGAAGCTACGCCCATGCGATCAAATTGCCTTGGCACACTACACCTCTGTGCGTTTTGACCTACCCCCTGTGGTAGGTATCCCAGCTCATGGAGGGGTTATGTTGCTGGTCTGGGATGATATTTACTACGATCCCATCACGTTGCACACCGGCCTGCAGGCAGTTGCCATCCGCATTACTCTCCCCACTTTTACGTTTTCCTTTTGTACCGTTTACACTCCATCGTCATCTGCCGTTACCAGGGCAGACATGATGCAACTTATTGCTCAGCTACCTGCACCATTTTTGTTAACTGGAGACTTCAATGCCCACCATCCCCTTTGGGGCTCTCCAGCATCCTGCCCGAGGGGCTCCTTGTTAGCAGACCTTTTCAACCAGCTCAATCTTGTCTCCCTCAATACTGGCGCCCCTACTTTTCGTTCGGACACATCTCATACCTATTCCCATTTAGACCTCTCTATATGTACTCCCCAACTTGCATGCCGGTTTGAGTGGTATGCACTTGCTGATACATATTCGAGCGACCACTTCCCGTGTGTTATCCATCTCCTGCAGCATACTCCCTCTCCGTGCTCCTCTAGTTGGACCATCTCCAAGGCAGACTGGGGGCTCTTCTCTTCCAGGGCGACCTTTCAGGATCAAACCTTCACAAGCTGCGATCGTCAGGTCGCACACCTCACGGAAGTCATTCTCGCTGCTGCTGAACATTCCATCCCTCACCCTACTTCTTCTCCACGTCGCGTACCGGTCCCCTGGTGGACCGCAGCATGTAGAGACGCTTTACGTGCTCGTCGATGTGCTTTACGCACCTTTAAACGCCACCCTACAGTGGCGAATTGTATTAATTATAAACGATTACGTGCTCAGTGTCGTCGTATTATTAAAGAAAGCAAGAAAGCCAGCTGGGCTGCTTTCACAAGCACCTTCAACAGTTTTACTCCTTCTTCTGTTGTCTGGGGTAGCCTGCGCCGGCTATCTGGCACTAAGGTCCACTCCCCAGTTTCTGGCTTGAAGGTCGCGAATGAAGTCCTTGTGGCCCCTGAGGCTGTCTCCAATGCCTTCGGCCGCTTTTTCGCCGAGGTTTCGAGCTCCGCCCATTACCACCATGCCTTCCTCCCCCGCAAACAGGCAGAGGAGGCTAGGCCACCTGACTTCCGCTCCTCGAATTGTGAACGTTATAATGACCCACTCACCATGCGGGAACTCGAAAACGCACTTGGCCGATCACGGTCCTCCGCTCCAGGGCCTGATTCTATTCATATTCAGATGCTGAAGAACCTTTCTCCTGCGGGTAAAGGTTTTCTTCTTCGTACATACAATCGCATCTGGATTGAGGGACATGTTCCTGCATGCTGGCGCGAGTCTATTGTTGTCCCGATTCCTAAGCCGGGGAAGGACAAGCACTTGCCTTCCAGTTATCGACCTATCTCGCTTACCAGCTGTGTCTGTAAAGTGATGGAGCGAATGGTTAACTCTCGATTGGTTTGGCTGATCGAGTCTCGACGCCTACTTACCAATGTACAATGTGGATTTTGTAGGCGCCGCTCTGCTGTTGACCATCTGGTTACCTTGTCGACTATCATTATGAATAACTTCTTGCGGAAGCGCCCGACCGCGGCTGTGTTCTTTGATTTGGAGAAGGCTTACGACACCTGTTGGAGGGCGGGCATTCTCCGCACCATGCATACATGGGGCCTTCGCGGTCGCCTCCCCCTTTTTATTCGTTCCTTTTTAATGGATCGACAGTTCAGGGTACGTGTGGGTTCTGTCCTGTCCGACACCTTTCGCCAGGAGAATGGGGTGCCACAGGGCTCAGTTTTGAGCGTCGCTCTCTTCGCCATCGCGATCAATCCAATAATGGATTGCCTCCCAGCTGATGTATCAGGCTCCCTTTTTGTGGACGATTTTACCATCTATTGCAGCGCGCAGTGTACACGTGTCCTGGAGCGCTGTCTTCAGCGTTCTCTTGACCGTCTTTACTCCTGGTGTGTCGCCAATGGCTTCCGTTTTTCTGCCAAGAAGACGGTCTGTATTAACTTCTGGCGCTACAAAGAGTTTCTCCCACCGTCCTTACGACTCGGTTCCGTTGCTCTCCCAATCATGGTGACAACCAAATTTTTAGGCCTTACCTTTGACAGGAAACTTAGCTGGTCTCCACATGTGTCATATTTGGCCGCCCGTTGTACCCGTTCTTTAAATGTCCTCCGTGTTCTCAGTTTTATGTCGTGGGGAGCGGATCGAACCGTCCTACTTCGTCTATATCGGTCGATCGTCCGCTCCAAGCTGGATTATGGATGCTTCGTATACTCCTCTGCACGGCCATCCATCTTACGCCGCCTCAACTCCATACAACATCGGGGTTTACGACTTGCGATCGGAGCATTTTATACCAGTCCCGTAGAGAGTCTTCATGCTGACGCTGGCGAATTGCCACTCACCTACCGGCGCGATATACTGCTTTGTCGGTATGCCTGTCGGCTACTGTCAATGGCCGACCATCCGTCTTATCGTTCCTTTTTTGACGACTCTCTTGACCTTCAATACGGGTTGTATGTCTCTGCCCTGCTACCCCCTGGAGTTCGCTTTCGTCGCCTCCTTCAACACCTTAATTTTTCACTCCCTGCAACCTTTCGAGTGGGCGAGAGCCGCACGCCACCTTGGCTCCAGGCTCAGGTCCGCGTTCACCTTGACCTCAGCTCACTCCCAAAAGAGGTTACCCCCAGTTCGGTCTACCACTCCCGTTTTTTGGAACTTCGTTCGAAGTTCATCAACATGACTTTCATTTATACAGATGGCTCTAAGACCAATGACGGGGTCGGGTGTTCCTTTATTGTCGGGGCACAAAGTTTCAAATACCGGCTCCATGGCCATTGTTCGGTCTTCACAGCTGAGCTCTTTGCCCTCTACCAGGCTGTTCTTTACATCCGCCACCGATATTCTGCTTATGTCATCTGCTCAGATTCCCTGAGCGCCATCCAGAGCCTCAGTGATCCGTACCCGGTTCACCCTTTCGTACACCGGATCCAACGCTCTCTTCAGCAGCTGGTGGACGTCGGTACTCCGGTTAGCTTTATGTGGGTTCCTGGCCATGTCGGTATCCCTGGGAACGAAGCTGCAGATGCCGCGGCCAAGGCTGCGGTCCTCCAGCCTCAGACAGCTTCTTGTTGTGTCCCTTCGTCCGATTTTAGCAGGGTCATTTGTCGGCGCATTGTGTCGCTGTGGCATGCCGATTGGGCTGCACTTACCGACAACAAGCTTCGGGCCTTAAAACCTCTTCCCGTGGCTTGGACGTCCTCCTCACGCCCTTCTCGGCGGGAGGAGGTCGTTTTAGCCCGGTTAAGAATTGGACACTGCCGGTTCAGCCATCGCCATCTGCTGACGGCTGCGCCGGCGCCGTTCTGCCCATGTGGGCACTTGCTGACGGTTAGACACATTTTAATGTCCTGTCCCGATCTTAACACACTGCGCCTCGATCTTAACCTGCCTAATACTTTCGATGCCATTTTAGCGGATGACCCACGAGCAGCTGCTCGTGTTCTTTGTTTTATCAATTTGACAAACCTCGCTAAGGACATTTGATGATGTTGTTTTTTAATCCTATGCCTGTTAGTCTGTCTTTTATTGTATTTTCCCTTTTAGTTGTTGTTGTCAACTTGTGCCTCGCGGTGCATTCTTAGAGTAGTCAGGGCGCTAATGACCATTGAAGTTGTGCGCCCTAAAACCACAAAAAAAAAAAAAAAAAAAGAACAGCGATGCGTTTACGGCACTTGGTTTCATTTAAGTACGCGTCTGCGCACGCCAGATCACGAGATAACAAAGAAATTTCCGAGGTCCGAATGTCATCGATGAAAATGACGCCAAAGAAACAGTTCCTTCTGGAAACAGCAACATACCTGTAACATGTTGCATTACTCTCTATGTAACGAAAGCCTGTGTAAATATTCGGTCTTGTCTGTAAGGCAGAAACGGTTACAACGCTGTTATTCACGTACAAACAGCAACAGGTGGCGTCAGACTGGCCGCGCAGTCGCCGAGGGGAAACTCGCAGGTGGGGGCGCGACGCAGAGTGCGGGCAGCGAATCCGGCAGAGGGCCGCGCATGCGCAGAAGCAGCGGGGGGGGGGGGGGGGGCGGGAGGAGGCGTTAGGGGCGGTCTGACCACGGCGGCGGAGAAAAGACCGGCCACACGACAGGGGGGCCGAAACTAAGTCAGGACGATCACTACCCACATAAAATGTGTAATACTGTTTAGCGATTAGAGCTCCAGTTGTACTCAACAATTTCAAAGTCGGTGATGATCGCAGACACCGGTGTCCGGCTGCCATTTAATGTCCCAGTATTACAAAGATATTTTCACCCGCTTTCGCAGCAATTTCGCAGTTATGTCAGAGCACGTTACATCTATCTAATGGCAGCCCACGATGTACTAACACTAAACATTATTTCGATAACAACCTCTGTTACAATTAGTGTACTACATGATTTAATACATGTAATGTATTATTTTTCCAGCAAGTCTCAACAGCAGCTGTAGGAACATCAGCTGGCTTTCAAGCTGTCATTACTATCGATACAGAAATAAACAACGCAACGGCAGTTCTTTCAAGGGGTGGGTTTACACCTGAAAACGTCCAACTTCATCCCAGCAGACGTGCAATTGCATGTTCTGTCGCTGAGACATTGCGTTTAAACATTTATGCGCCATGCGGGACTGACGTTACACATGCACGATCGGTCTATTTTTTAATCAGGATGTCCCACGTCTTTTGGTAAATGTGTGTATGCGAAGCACATGCTACACGATGCGAATTAGAGGCTACTCAGTACATCGAACAATTCGCCTGCGAGAGATAGCAGGCCGATTCCAGTGTAATTTGTATATGTCATTTGTCTACAAAACAAATGACTCTGATTAAAATGTTGGCCCTGAATATTGTTAATATTTATGTTTAGACTTCATTTACGTATTTGGAACCTCTGAAATGATATATTTTCACAGATAGATTGTGACAATCAGTGTACCTTACGGTGGACATGAACATTGATGGTAATTAAATTTGTTAGCCTGGCTGTCCGAACGGAACGCTCCTCCGTTCTGTAACCAGTTACTATTAAGAGAGTGACGGGAACTGTCAAAAACGTACGGTACAGGTCCAGCGCGACAGCCACCTAGACACAAAAAGGGTACCAGCATCAAAGAGTCAGCAGAGGGATTCGATACACCCGCGCATGCGCAGAAGTACCCGTTCTGCTCATCGCTCGGTTGGCCACCAGCCAAGTGCAGAGTTTCGTAATGCAGATATTTCGCCTTTTTCAGTGAGTAACTCTTCACGAACACAGTAACTAAATGATGTACAAAAAGAGCCGGGAGAACGAATTGTGACAGGCGTTGCGAATGCGGTCACCTCTCTAAACCTCTGCACTCCCTCCGCATCAAACAAGAGAGCTCCAAGGGAAAGATTTTTCAGCGATCGACTCAGAAGGCAAAATCTGATTGCAGGTCTGGACACGGAAGCCGCAGCTGAGCGGCGCGCCGCCACACGCACTCACTGCACGCACGTCTCCGCAGTGTCAGCTTCGAGGCCTGACAGACTCCACACCACAGCGGGCTGTGAGTAACTGTGCAGGATTACGACGCAACCCCTGTCAGCTTCTCCGACCACCACATTGTAATTGTGAAAGCAAAAGGTCTACCTCGTCCCAAAATAATTCGCAGAGGATACTGGAAATTAAATTGTAACCTCCTCCACATAACATGGGTGAATATGGATTTCATTGCTCGCTACAAATCGTCGATTAACCGGAAACGTTTCTTCCGTAACGCGAGTGAGTGGTGGCTGAACCTTGCAAAACCCGGTATTCGGAAATTAGTTACAAATGTCGCCTACAGGATTGAAGTAAAGCGTGAATTTCATTTTGAATTATTTGAAACTTGTAAGAATAATTAGTAATTCTCACTACATCATTGAAAAAAATAATTCGTCCACGTGACATATCAGACTGTAAATAATACAAAATGTGTTGGCAAGTCCTAGATACGACTCACTTATCTACAGAATTTTCATTTGGGGAATAGTAAACAGTTATGTATAAAATGCTACACAGGCAACCATGTCCTCCAGATAAACTCATGTGTGTTAACTGGAGAAACACTGGCCACGATGGCTGGAAAGGAACAAGTAGCGGCGAAGCCTTCGACTGCAGGCGACAGACTATCTGGGCGACATTTTGGAAGAAAATTTCCTCCAACTGAGAGCAAAGCGAGGCCGTGAAGATGGTGTAAAATGTGTGGTGACAAAGTTAAAAAAGAAACTGGAGAGTCGAACCGGAAAGAAACAACACACTGTTGTCCAGTGTGTGATGTTGCCCTGTGCATGCCAGAATGCTTTGAATCGTTTCACACTCTAACAATACCAGCACTTGCAAAGTAAGTTAGAAATCAGATTAATAATGTTGCTCATGCACCATATGTTCCCTTTATCGGGCAACATCAAAGTTATTGACTGTGGATGGTATCGTCAGAATGGAAATAATGAAGTCACTGTAAAAAGAGTCATTAATTTGGCACTTACCTTGAATGGATTCCCACGTAGATTTCGTCCAAGTCGTTATGGCTCATCTTGTTGATTCTAGGGTGATTCCACTTTGACTGCTAGAAGGTCCAGATCTGTATCTTAGCAATATCTGAAGAACTGACAACTGCGTTTTTGCGGAAATTCTTAATGATCAAACAATCCCAGATCAGAATAATGGTATGGTAGAAGTTAAGAGGCACCCACATGCCTTGCTCATACTGTGGCATCAAGCAGTCAGGCCTGCAAGATGAGTGGTCTGCCAAGCGAGTGGATTCATTCTTATTTATCGAGTAACATGAACCCTCGTACTCACAATTAAGTTACAAATTATCCTCCTGTATGAATGTTACGCAACGGAAATGCACATCTGACTATCAGTAATTTACAGAACTCTGACTGTTTACTATGCACTGGCAATACCACATTTTCTTTCTTATTTAACGGCTTTGATCAACACGTGGCCATCGCACTGAATATGAATGGCGCACACATTATAAATTCTGGACATGACAACATACAATTCGAAGGAAAAGGCCACCAATCTTTTTCTTTTCATTATCTTATTTATTCCGATAAATTCTACAACCTAAACACACAAATTCTATAACCTACAACAATAACACATGAGAAATTCCGCCCAGTGGGCATGGCTTTACATTGGTGATTCTCTATCTTATGGTCTCGTAATTACTTAACGCTACAGTGCACTTTCTGGATAGGATGGTGGATCTTTTGCTATATCTCACACTTCGACTCTGACAACCATCATCACGAAACTTTCCTCCAGACCGAGCGGTACAAAAGGAGCACGCATAACCCACTACCTCTGAAACTGCCTTGCTACTCTCCCATGCAAACCACACATACTTAAATTACATGACATACACCACACTGCAACATGGAATACATCATCAGGAATAGTCACAACATTATAATCACATCACTTTCATGTTTCCCACTTCAATTAGTATTCATCCCAGTTTCACACGACACTGCCCCACTTCGTAACTTTTCTTTCCTACTACGAACTCTGGACGATATATGCACGTCTTCCTGTGCAATGTAAGCCAAGTGGCGTTGCTGGATAGACGGCTGACTCACCTTGCTTCTCTCTCAGGGTATTATATTTTGAATCAAGCGTCACACGGAAACATAACACACAAAGTAATATTAAGGACATATTCGTCACACACGCGAGTCCTCAACTGATACCATGGACGAGTACTTCTCTTTATCCTTTGTCTCATACACAGATTGAGACTCACACAGTACTCACCACGTGGAAGTACTCGTCTCTAATTTGAAGTTCTGCACACGCCATTCCTTAAATATTTCCAACTTATAGTACACACGCCAGTAATTCAGCTTAACTTTGCACACGGAAGTATTTCAACTTGTTGCTACACGTGGTTTCATTGTGACCGTTGGTCACTTCCGAAGATTACTACGACCCCCTTAATATTGCCTGCCTGACATTTAATTCTCCACACAAAAGTTCCTGAAATAGAGGAAATAATTATTCCAAACTACTCTAAAGTATTTCACGTGCATACCATGTCTCCACTCTTTTGTTTTTACGGAGCACACCTAAGACAGGTCTTACCAACACCAGATCCAGCGCCAGAGTGCTGAAGCATGGCCGTTCTTCAGGTCCTCTCGCACCTCTGTCGAGGTGGGGGAAGACCATGCTACCGTATTGGTCAGCCACATTTCAGGCGCTCAAAGCTCAGGTAAATTTCATCTCTTTGGTCCTACCAAAGGTGACCCAAGTACCAGCTCGAAGATGATCATATATTGCACATTCACTATCTGCGGTTAGCAGACGACCATACATTCATTCAATTCGCAGATCTCACCAAACTGGATGTAGGGATTTATTTTGTGGGAGTGCACATGTGATCAATTCAATTAATAAATTGTCATTCTTTCCTGCACTGGTATCCGGCTTCGGTGTATAAAGTGAAATTGAGTTATTATTACAAAAAATATGTTCTGACAAGAATAACGGAGAATGTTGTACCTATTTTCAATGTCGGGTGGTACTGTACCCTTTCACCACCGGCAACCCATGCAGAAAAAAATGGCACGGTACTATCCTTGCAATGCGAGGGTAGTTCCGAACATTTTTTTGAGAAAACTGTATTAGGAGAAACGTAGCAAGTAATCAAAATAACCAGGAGGAGACCTTTAACAAATTCGTTTCAATTTGTTTTTATAAAACATAAACCAGTGCAATATTCTTTCTACCTACAATTAATACTGCTGTAAAACTTTTTTATTTTTCTTGTTTCAGCTACAAACTTGCAATAACGGTGTAAACTTACGTGAAGTTAGTTTCTGTAACGTGTTACTTCATTTTAAAGTTTAATGTACAGGGGTAAAACGGAACAAGTGCAACGATGTATCTGTAACCGTTCGTGAACTGAGATTTTTTTCGAAAACGACAGAAGACCCCAGTCTGGCGTGCTAGTGTGTCATACTGAGTCCCAGACTTCAAAGTGTTGACTTGTTGTTCCGGTGAGAGGCAACAAGGCCAGGCTCACTCGATTACGGGGCCAGCGTGTGTGGCGGTGGTGTTGTGACGTCACCACAGTGTGTCGGCAAGAGGCGCCTGCCGCGGTCTTCAGTTGATGACAGACTGAAGCAAAGAAACTGCAGGGACACTCACTAAGGTCTTGGTGACGCGACACAAAATTACAACGTTTTTCTTTTCCATTATCGTCACAATTATTGTAAGATTTTCAGTATGTGGAACGTTGTATTGAAAGTCTAAGCCAGATGTAATCACTTACCAAATGAAAGGAGGAGGTACTGATTTCTGTACGTTTCATAGCGTGCTTTTGGGCAGGGCATCTCCACTTTGCAAATAAAACACAGTTGTTGACAGAGGAAATGGTGGCAGCCTAAAGACATTCATGACATGCTGGAAAAGGACAGTGCTATTACTACAGTTCATGTGGGGCTCTGTAGAAAACATTTGAGGCAGCAGAATGTAATGTTTAAAACGTTAACCAGATGTTATTTGTTATAAAATGAAAGTAAGAAGTACTTATGCTCCCTATTTCCCAAAAAGTGTTCGAGTAGGGCATCTTCCATTTGCAGATAAAATGCAGTCATCGGCAGAGTAGACTAAAAGACGTCCGTTAAATGCTGATAAAGAACAGAAGAACACCCCCTGTTACCACATTCCAAATAGGAATCTGTAGATAATAGCCTTTTACGTTGCAGAGAGTAATATCAAAAAATGTTAACCACATGTAATTACTTACCCAGTGCTAGAAGGAAGTACTTATTTCTCTTCATTTGGGCATCTTTCCTTACAAAAAAAATTTTAAAAATGCGGTCGATATCAGAATAAATGGCGGCAGCGACGTGGCGCTCATTAACCTGCTGACAAGGAACAGGAGACAGCATTTGAGGCAGCAGGGTCCCATATGAACAGTGTCTAACCAGGTCTGTTTACCTACCAAGTGGAAGAAGGGAGGAGCAGCTACGTCGCTGGAGGGTGTCCACGTGTTTGTCGTCGCTGCCGGGGACAGAGAGGGGCGCTGGAGTTCCAGCGTCAGGGGGGTAGTTGTGAGTTGAGACGCCGAGCAGGGGGCTCTGGGAAGTGCAGGCGTGAAGTTAAGAGCGCCTGTGTTTAAGTAAAGTGCTTTGTGTTTGAATGCTGTGAAACAGAGGAGAGAGATACGATTAACGGTTCAGAATGGAATGAGGTGTAAGGATCTCAGAAAAGAGTATGAAGAGGAATGAAGGGAACATTTTTTTATTTAGTGGCACTGCAGTCGCGCTAGTTACATTAGTTTCATTGTTAAATTAGACAGCCATATCAAGGAAATTGAGATTTTTGATTAAAGAGTCTTTAATTTTCACTGTCTGTCAATTATTTCACTGACGTTTGTGAGAGTAAGATTTTGGTATCGCTGTCTTCCTTTGACAATGTTGATAAATGTTGTAATATGAAGTGCATACAGGTATTAATATATCCGATAATGTAAAAACATTTTGCTAAAGGCATATTTCACCAATTCCTCGGTCCAAGCCATTTTTATTCAAAGCAGTGTCACACTCAGTGGTGTGTATAAAACAGTTTGCTCGCTGGCTGGAGCATTGCACTGGGCCCTCAGCAACTGGAGTCAGAAATTTGCGACTGGAGCGCAGAGAGCAGCCAAGCACTGTGTTTCCAAGCAATTACATTACGAGGTGAGATGTTTCCATTTCAGGATCTGTTTGCTACGAAAATTATCAACGGACAGGGAACATTTCACGAACAGCATTACTTGCAGGCCATTAACACACGGGGACCGCTTTGCTCTTATTAAAGAGATTAATAGTAAAGTTCAGGTTCTAATCAGTTTACAGTTTTTACGGTATCAATACAGTAAGACAACATATCATCACGTTGGAACCCATAAGAGTCACGTTATTGCAGGGAAAAGAACAGCCACAAAAGAATGTGCATCATGCGATTAGAAGCATACCAACTGACTCACATAATTTCACCGCACTGACTGATTATGGATCTCCAGTTACATCGATTAGTGATGCAGCGGGCAATAAACGCAATGCGAATAATTTTTGCTGTACAATCCCATTACAAAGGACTAAAGTTAGAGGAGCCGTTTCAGGAAAAACACTAGATGTAGAAACCACACACACACACACACACACACTTAAAATTTATTGTTCACAGCCAGACAATTTATGCAAATTTTTGGATGCTTCCACTTTTAAGAAATGAAGTTATGCTGGGTATGGATTTCTTGACAGAACATGAAGCGATTTGGGACTATGAAGATGGATTAGACTTTCAGCAGAGCATTTCAATACACGAATAGGAAGTTAACAGATGGGAACATTTTCATACACAAAGAATACAGAATGATGCCCATCATTTTTCACTGACACGTCTTTTGCCACCGACAATGCAGATGCAGAATTAAATTTCAACGTTTCGCAGACAATCAAAGCCAAGGAAGACAGCCGTGAAGCAGCAACAGACGAACCAAACAACACACTCCATTGGACAGATTTTTCAGATCACCACTAATTCTGCCCCTACTGATGCAACTTTGCTCTCGCCACGTTTAGTTTCGAAGGATAAAAATCAGCCAGACAAAATAAAAGAACTTGTGTCTTTCCCCAGGTCACAGCGCCTACGTCATCGTAAACTGACAGACACTGCAACAGTTAATACAAAAGAGGCAGCTGAGAAGAGGAAAACCCTACAACAGAAGGTAAGTCTCACTAAAAAATTTTGAAGTTGGACAAAAGGTTTTAGTTCTAACACGCCCACTGTCTTGTAAAGCAAAGAACAGGTGTCAGAAATTTGCATTGCTTTATAACGGACCATTTTGGAATCGACGAATCCGACTTCGGAACGCAGGACATCTTGAAACACTCAGAACGAAAGCTTCGAGAGGTCTTCATCACATCACCAATACAAAACCGTTCACTGTGCAATCGTTTGACTCCTTCGCCAAAGACAAACGCATCACAAAAGATAAAAGCAACATGCGAAACAGTAACACAGAATTCCGCCCGAGCTAATACATTTTCTCTTACAGGTTAAGGTACAGAAGTATGCAGTAACGGATTCCAGACAGTAATGATAAAACAGATGTGCACATACCTAATGCTGTAATTGTTACATGAAACTAAAATTTGCTTCTGCTGTTAGCATGAGGACCCTGAGACTAGTCCATCAGTAGACTCAGATGAAGGCTGTACATTTTAGTCATAACACGATATGAGATACACTATTAACTATGTATACATGACATCATAAACACTTTAACTTCAGACCTGCACAATCATCATTAAGCTTGCCCTTCAAGCCTAACCAGTCACTGTTATGAATTTAGATTTTACACTGTACTGTACTAAGATTTTAAGACGAACAAACTTTAAGTTCGATACTTGAAATCTATTCTTGGCAATTACACTTTAATAAAAAATCAACTATCCTTGTACAAAAAAAAAAAAACGTGGAGTACGTCAAAACTTGGCCTGACTGAATACTTATAGTGTCAACTACTCCACACAAGTTATTGGTTTTTTTATGGGAGGTAATTAGTTTTCAGTTCAATGCTGGGATTATTACAGCACTTGGAATAGGACCTTGTTTAAGTAAATGATTGCGCATAAAATAAGAGTGCCCAACCCATTGTTTAGGGAACAAAAACTTATTATTCATTAATAGAACAGATAAGTGGTCTGTGCAATTAGTCAGTACTCAAATGATTCTGAGAGATGCATGTGGTGGCAGTGTCGATCTCATGTGGCTATTCAAAAAATGTGCCAAAAACATCCATGGGTCTTGCTGTATATTCTCTTCTTGGTACGGTATTTCAGTGCTAACCAGTAAATACATTGAAAAATGAGCCTACGTTTTTCGACACCCGAGGCTACATTAAATAATTTTGCCGCTCTTCTTGCGTCGTTCAGTTTACAAGGTGTGAACACTTTGCGTGCTAGCCACCAATTTACTGTACGTGCAAAGGAGCCTTTCTTTCAAGTTTCAGACGATTACACACCTACTTCCCGCTTGCATGAACCAGTGTTTCAACTGAAGTTCTAACGTTTCAATTCTTTCACAGACTATTAATGTTAGAATTACATCAAATTCGAGTAGCAATACACTTACATTGTACACACTAATTTCTCTCCATTAAAGCAACACGCAGAGTCCTCTCTAACAAATAAATCCTCAGTTAAGACAAAAATTTCGCATCATACCCCATATAATCTTACTTTTGGTAATAAGTGTGGTTATGGCAGTGAGCCAAATGATTTTATCGAAAATCGAAATTACTGCATTTACCTTACTGCCTTCATTATAGCTTTAAGGATGTCATGAAGGAAATGTGACATGTGAGAGTTTTCGAAATCCATACTGATTGGCAATGAGGTACATCTATTCAAGAAACCTCATTACGTTTGAGCTGAGAATATGTTGAAGAATCCTATGAGAAATGGATGGCAAGGATATTGCACGGTACTTTGTGAATGACTCCTGCTGCTCTTCTACTAGATGGGTGTCTCCTCGAACTTCTTCCAACTACGGGGCACTGTTATTTGTACGGGAGATTTGCAATAGATTTTGGTTAAGAGAGGGGCTAAATCAGACGCAAATTCGGTGTAGGGTCTGGTAGAGATTCCATCGGGCTGGGAGCCTTGTGAAATCTCAGCTGTTTCTCGACACTAATGACACTAATGGTACATCTATATCTGTCATCGTCACAAATTAGAGCAATACCCCACAATACCACCTGTAAAGAAACATTTCGGGATACTAATTCAGAGTTTCTGATTTTGCTTTGCTATTCTTAATTGCTGTCATTACCTGGTCTGCGAGTGTCTGAAGACTAAATTTGGTACCAGCTTTACATAATACCGGCATTTCCTTGGTTTTGTGAGAGATCCTTCCTATTCTGTTACAGTAGTCTTAGTAGGAGTGAAATCATGAAAAATCCAGGATGGAATGTGACAATATTATGAAAAGGAAAGTTGCAACTCACCACTGACAAGAAATTCTGAGTTGCAGATAGGCACAACAAAAAAGTCTCAGAGTTAAAGCTTTTGGCCAATGACCCCTTCGTCAACAGTAGACATGCACACACGCACACGCACACACACACACAAGCACACACACACACATGACTGAAGTCTCAGGCAACTGAAACCACATTGTGAGCAGCAGCACGAGTGCATGATGGGAGTGGCGACTGGGTGTGGGGAGAGGAGGAGGCTGTGGCAGCGAGGGGAGCGACAGTATGGTGGGGTGGTGGACAGTGAAGTGCTACAGGTTAGATAGAGGGCAGCGGAGAGGTGGGGAGGGAGGGGAAGTAGCAGAAACGCAGGGAAATAAAAGGACTGGGGGTGGTGGTGGAATGACAGCTGTGTAGTGCTGGGATGGGAACAGGGCACCTTGCTGGATGCGTGAGGACAGTGACTAACAAAGGAGGACGCCAGGCTCCTACCCTATTCCCATTCCATCACAACATAACCGTCATTCCACCACCAAAGACAGTCTATCTATTTCCCTCCTTTTCTGCTACTTCCCTCCCCCTCCACACCATTCCCATTCCCACCATCTAACATGCAGCACTTCACTGTCCGCCGCCCACACACACTACCCCCACCCCTCCCCACCCCAACCTCCTCTTCACCCCCACCCTGTCGCCACTCCCATCATGCAGTGGTGCTGCTGTTCGCAGTGTGGTTTCAATTGCCTGAGAGTGCAGTCGTGTGTGTGAGTTTCGTTTGCGTGAGTACATGTGTGTGTGTGTGCTTGTTGTCTATTGTTGACTGCAGCCTAAATGACCGAAAGCTTTCATTATGAGCCCTTTTGTTGAGCCTATCTGCGACTCGGTAATCTTAGTAGGTTAGACGAAATTCTCTTTCATCAGCCAAATACATCTCATTTACATCTTCCTACATGTAGCCCCACGTTTTGCCTAGCATTTATTGACCAGTTGTCTCTTTTCCTTTAGATGTTTCTTTAAAATGACTGCAGACTGTGGAGTGTCCCTCTTATCATGAACTGCTCTACATATGTACAAAGTGCAATATTCATTCTAACTATAATAAACCCTACTGTAAAAACTTTATTTTCTTTGTTTCAGCTACAAACTTCCGACAGCAGTGTAAACTTAAGTGAAGTTGGTTACTATAATGTGTTACTTCATTTTAAAGTTTAATGTACAAGGTTAAAACGGAACAAGTGCGACGATTTATCTGTAACCGTTCGTGAATTTTGATTTTTTAGGAAAACGACAGAAAACCCCAGTCTGAAGAGCTAGAATGTCGCTAAGAGTCCCAGACTTCGAAGTGTTGATTTGTTGTTCCGGTGAGAGGCAACAAGGCCAGGCTGACTCGATTACGGGGCCAGCGTGTGTGGGCGGTGGTGTTGTGACGTCACCACAGTGTGTCAGCAAGAGGCACCTGCCGCGGCCTTCAGTTGATGACAGACTGAGGCAAAGAAACTGCAGGGACACTCACTGAGGTCTTGGTGACGCGAGATAAAATAACTTTTTTTCTTTTCCATTATCGTCAAGAGAACTGAAACATTTTCAATATGTGGAATGTAGTATTGAAAGTCTAAACCAGATGTAATCACTTACCAAATGAAAGGAGGAGGTACTGATTTCTGTAAGTTTCATAGCGTGCTTTTGGGCAGGGCATCTCCAATTTGCAAATAAAACACAGTTGTTGACAGAGAAAATGGTGGCAGCCACAACACATTCATAACCTGCTGGAAAAGAACAGTGCTATTACTACAGTTCATGTGGGGCTCTGTATAAAACATTTGAGGCAGCAGAATGTAATGGTTAAAACGTTAACCAGATGTTATTTGTTATAAAATGAAAGTAAGAAGTACTTATGCTCCCTATTTCCCAAAAAGTGTTCGAGTAGGGCATCTTCCATTTGCAGATAAAATGCAGTCATCGGCAGAGTAGACTAAAAGACGTCCGTTAAATGCTGATAAAGAACAGAAGAACACCCCCTGTTACCACATTCCAAATAGGAATCTGTAGATAATAGCCTTTTACGTTGCAGAGAGTAATATCAAAAAATGTTAACCACATGTAATTACTTACCCAGTGCTAGAAGGAAGTACTTATTTCTCTTCATTTGGGCATCTTTCCTTACAAAAAAAATTTTAAAAATGCGGTCGATATCAGAATAAATGGCGGCAGCGACGTGGCGCTCATTAACCTGCTGACAAGGAACAGGAGACAGCATTTGAGGCAGCAGGGTCCCATATGAACAGTGTCTAACCAGGTCTGTTTACCTACCACGTGGAAGAAGGGAGGAGCAGCTACGTCGCTGGAGGGTGTCCACGTGTTTGTCGTCGCTGCCGGGGACAGAGAGGGGCGCTGGAGTTCCAGCGTCAGGGGGGTAGTTGTGAGTTGAGACGCCGAGCAGGGGGCTCTGGGCAGTGCAGGCGTGAAGTTAAGAGCGCCTGTGTTTAAGTAAAGTGCTTTGTGTTTGAATGCTGTGAAACAGAGGAGAGAGATACGATTAACGGTTCAGAATGAAATGAGGTGTAAGGATATTAGAAAAGTGTTATGAGGAGGAATGAAGGTAACATATTTTTTATTTAGTGGCACTGCAGTCGCGCTAGTTACATTAGTTTCATTGTTGAATTAGACAGCAACATCAAGGAAATTGAGATTTTTCATTAAAGATTGTTTAATTTTCACTGTGAGGGTTTTTTCATGTCTCAGGTATTTCACTGACGTTTGTGAGAGTAAGATTTTGTTATCGGTGTCTTCCTTTGTCAATGTTAATAAATGTTGTAATATGCATACAGCTATTAATACAAGTGATAATGTGAAAACATTTTGCTAAAGGCATATTTCACCAATTCCTCGGTCCAAGCCATTTTTATTCAAAGCAGTGTCTCACTCAGTGGTGTGTGTAAAACAGTTTGCTCGCTGGCTGGAGCATTGCACTGGGCCCTCAGCAACTGGAGTCAGAAATTTGCGACTGGAGTGCAGAGAGCCGCAAAGCTGTGCGTTTCCACGCAACTACATTACGAGGTGAGATGTTCTCATTTCAGGATCTGTTTGCTAGGAAAATTATCAACGGACAGGGAACATTTCACGAACAGCATTACTTGCAGACCATTAACACACGGGGACCACTTTGCTTTTATTAAAGAGATTAATAGCAAAGTTCAGGATTTTATCAGCTTACACTTGTTACGGTATCAATACAGTAAGACAACATATTATCACATTGGAACACATAACAGACACGTTATTGCAGGAAAAAGAACAGGCACAAAAGAATGTGTATCTTGCGATTACAAACATACCAAATGACTTACATAATTTCACCGCACTAACTGACTATGGATCTCCAGTTACATCGATTAGTGATGCAGCGGGCAATAAACGCAATGCGAGTAATTCTTGCTGTACAATCCATGAAACTTTTACGCAACCTTCTAACAAAAAATTTACATTATTGCACATAGTGCCAAGACTCACTAAACGCATTCTAGAGAAAACGCCTCACGGATCTATAGCACCAGCTGAGTGGTACTAAACGTACAAGGCAGTCATTGCCATCAACAGAATGTTTGCAAGTTTCGAACATTAACTCGACAGGCAGTAGATCATGAACATAAAACTGACCAAGAACTTACTACGGAGCAGCGACACTAAATACGCACGCAGCTAGCTTTTTACTGTTCCAAGCCACTGAAAACCAAAAGAAACACCATTTCAGTTATCGTAGCGATTTTGCTTATGGGTGATCGCGAAGGAAATGACTGTCGCAGAAGCTGCAGAACACGAGAAAATGCGTGCAGTTAGACCACGTATGTTTTCCATATGTGTTGACATGTCTAATAAAGACGCAACAACCTTAACATCCTAGAAGAACACCAACATCACACATTTTCGCAACTACCTATGAGCACGATCGCTATTGATTACGCGTCAGCCACATCTTGCGCTACAAAAGTTGAGTATCTCTTACCTTTTCACCGAGAGAATTTTCTGGTGGACGCTGGAAACCGAAAATAAAAGCTTCTGTTACACAACTCTGTTACAGAATTCTGCAAGCTTCGAATTCGCCTGGTATGCAACTCTCGAGGGCTGCGCAACAAGACAAGCGTCGCAAACCGACAGCTGCTCGTATAAATACGCCATTCAGAGAGCAATTATTCGTCGCGGGAAAACGCTCAGAGAGTAAATAATACGTGGCGGGAAAAACAATCTCGCAGCGAATATTACTGAAAGATGCGCATCAGTCGTACAGAGTTTTGACATGAGCTAAAAATAAAATATATTAACTGAGGGAATGTATAGTTTTGGTAAATAGCACCGCCGATTGCACTATCCCTCTGTCAACCTGTATGTTTACAGAAATAATCCTCCAAATTTTTCCAGCCATTGATATGACGCAATTTATACACACCAAAAAAAGTTTTGCATCACCTCAGTTCCGAGAGTTCCGGAACCTGTACAGAAAACTGGAATAGAGATCAACATAAACACCATTTCCGCCCTTTTTATTGCTCATGAAAACCACACATTGCATATTGTACCACCATACAGCGAGACCTTCAGAGGTGGTGGTCCAGATTGCTGTACACACCGGTACCCAGTAGCACGTCCTCTTGCACTGATGCATGCCTGTATTCGTTGTGGCAAACTATCCACATGTTCATCAAGCCACTGCCGGTCCAGATTGTCCCACTCCTCAACGGCGATTTGGCATAGATTCCTCTAAGTGCTTGGTGGATCACGTCGTCCATAAACAGCCCCTTTCAATGTACCCCAGGCATGTTCGATAGAGTTCATATGTGGAGAACATGCTGGCCACTCTAGTCAAATGATGTAGTTATCCTGAAGGGAGTTATTCACAAGATGTGCACGACGGGGGCGCGAATTGTAGCACGTGAAGACGAATGCCTCGGCAATATGCTGCCGATACGGTTCCACTATCGGTCGGAGGATGGCATTCACGTATCGTACAGCCGTTACGGCGCCTTCCGTGACCACCAGTGGCGTACGTCGGCCGCATATAATGCCACCCCAAAACATCAGGGAACCTCCACCTTGCTGCACTCGCTGAACAGTGTGTCTAACTCGTTCAGCCTCACCGGGTTGCCTCCAAACACGTCTCCGGCAATTGTGTGGTTGAAGGCATATGCGACACTCATCAGTGCAGAGAACGTGATACCAAACCTCAGCGGTCCATTCGGCAGGTTGTTGGGCCCATCCCTACCGCGCTGCACGGTGTCGTGGTTGCATAGATGGATCTCGCCATGGACATCGCGAGTGAAGTTGCGCATCATACAGCCTATTGCGCACAGTTAGAGTGGTAACACGACGTCCTGTGGCTGCACGAAAAGCATTGTTCAACATGGTGGCGTTGCTGTCGGGGTTCCTCCGAGCCATAATCCGTCGGTAGCGGTCACCCACTGCAGTAGTAGCCCTTGGCCGGCCTGAGCGAGGCATGACATCGACACTTCCTGTCTCTCTGTATCTCCTCCATGTCCGAACACATTGCTTTGGTTCATTCCGAGAGGCCTGGACACTTCCCTTGTAGAGAGCGCTTCCTGGCACAAAATAACAAGGCGGACGCGATCGAACCGCGGTATGGACGGTCTAGGCACGGTTGAACTACAGACAACACGAACCGTGTACCTCCTTCTTGATGGAATGTCTGGAACTGATCGGCTGTCGGCCCCCCGACGTCTAATAGGCATGGTTGTTTACACCTTTGGGCGGGTTTAGTCAAAAGGACTGTGTCTGTGATACAATATCCACAGTCAACGTCTAGCTTCAGGAGTTCTGGGGATCGGGGAATGAGTTAGCAAAAACACATATTTTGCACGAAGAGGTTTGACTTGTCGTGAGCACTTCGTTCCGGCAGTTTTGAGGAAAATTAACTGATGACAATCATCGCAGCACAGCATAAAATTCGTTGTAAGACATATAAGTTGTAAGACCTATAAGTTGCCTCGCTCAGGCCGGCCAAGGGCTACTACTGCAGTGGGTGACCGCTACCGACGGATTATGGCTCGGAGGAACCCCGACAGCAACGCCACCATGTTGAACAATGCTTTTCGTGCAGCACAGGACGTCGTGTTCCCACTCAAACTGTGCGCAATAGGTTGCATGATGCGCAACTTCACTCGCGATGTCCATGGCGAGATCCATCTTTGCAACCACGACACCGTGCAGTGCGGTAGAGATGGGCCCAACAACATGGCGAATGAACCGCTCAGGTTTGGTATCACGTTCTCTGCACTGATGAGTGTCGCATATGCCTTCAACCACCTTATACCACTAACAGATTAATATACTGACCCTGTGAACATATAGGACACAGGCCAGGAGAAATGAGAGTAAATAACTTAAATTTGAATACCATCATAGTTGATATGTTACGGTTTCCAACTGAAGACATTCCAAAGCATGTCTAACCGATTTACTTTTCATAATGCGGGGCCAGTCATAATATATTTCCTTAAAGTCAGTACCGCCATTAGACTGTCGTTTATTTGCAAAATGGTATACTCAGTGATGAAACAAAGCAGTAGGCTTTACCAGAAATATCGACCCTTAGACAATGTGTCTAATTGTGTATTTTAAATACGAGAGTATGCCATCTTAGGCACTGTATAACACTTAAAACACTTGATAATGGCACTTTCAAGCCGAAATTTATCTTGTAAGTGTAAATGTAACACCAGATAAACAACAGTCTAATATCGGTACTGACTTTAAAGAAAGGTTTAACAGATTTCAGCTCTTGTTTTTTTATAAGCAATGGCGACTATGGCGTTTGGCACATGGCGCACAGTACGACCTGAATGCGAGATGAATCACCTATCAGCAGCTGGAATTTGAGCGAACGCTACCACTTCATTACAAAGGAGACGAGAAGCCAAGGAAATGTGGGAGCACTAAACTGTTATTAACGATGCGAACTGCACTAGCACAAAGGCGATAAAGCACCCCCACCTTAGTTAACGACACTTAAAGGGACCATACCGTGATTCAGGTTTTCATCATATTTCGATGGATTTAGGTTTTATTTAAATAATCTGAAAAGGATTGTGCTGAAAAAAAATTTTTTCGAGCATTTTCCTACTACGTGTGTTCATGCGCCACGCACACTTTTCTGTCACCCACTTTTCTGCATTTATTTTAGATTTTTATATCCCCTACATTGCACGTTAGGATTTTTTTTTACTTCCGAGTTTGTTGGCTATCCTTGGAATGCAACGGTCGGTGTTCTTTTGTTTCTGCTGTTTGTAAACAACACACTTTCAAACAAGCGGTTAGTTTTGTTCAAGTGTGATTGCGAGTAGCTGTTATAGAAAACTTGCAGGTATACTATGGGCAGGCAATTAGGAGAAATAAAGAAAATCTGGAGGCAATGAAGAGAGATGTTTGGGCCACATTCTTCCGTAAGTCCTCTACTGATGATAGGCCATGTCATGGATTGTGTCCATCAGGAGAAAATTCGTGGTGCAAATACAATAGGGCTCAGGCAACTGGAGAACCTTATTCTCACCAGCATTTTCTTCCTGCTGCTGTTATTACAGCAATTAAACCTACTTTCAGAGACTTGGCTCATCCTGACCTTCTAACGAAATGTCTGCAGGGGCAGACACAGAACCCAAATGAATGTTTCAACAGCATAACTTGCAACCACCTTCCTAAAACTGTATTTGTAGGCATGCATACAATGAAACAAGGAGTTCATGATGCTTTTATTTCATTCAGTTGTGGTAATATTGGAAAGTGTTGAGTACTGAAAAAGCTGGAAATTAATCCTGGTGAAAATATGATCACTGCGATAAAATGAGGATACCCGATGCAGACAGGTCTGCATCTAATATGGCCAAGAAAGCAAGACAGACATCCAGCAAGGTGAAAAAGAAGCTGGAAGACCTGTTAGAGGCCAAAGAAGAGCCAGCATATGCAGAAGGACAGTTTTAATTAACTGTAAATAACAAATTTCAAAAGTTTTTTTCTTTAAAGTTAATATTCCGCAAACTAAAATTTTCAGTACATATGGCCCTTATATCTGAAACTGTCATAGATAAATAAATGAAATTTTCAGAGACTCTGCATAACATAAAAAGCCACCTCTGGTACTACATTCATTAATACTCCTCCATTAGGAAGTTAACAAAAAAATATTTTCTGCTGAAAAAACTTAATATTTTTTGTTAATAAATTTAAAAAGTATTTCATAAAGATTATAAAATGGATAAAGTAGATTTTAGTACACTTCACTCTATTAGCATCATGTAACATACAGTAAAAATATTAATGTCTTGCATCAAATAATTTTTTTCAGAAATGGGTCAAATACTTGCCTAAATTAACATGGGTTAGATAGGCAGGGTGTGGTCCCCTTGAACAGAAAAACAATTTCGAAAGGCATTTCGCTCCATGAAGTAGACAGCTATGATTGAAATGGCAAATAAGCGTTCTGTCGAAAATAGAGGATAAATTCTCGCTTCCGTTTCCAACTGTCGGCTTCCACCAATGACGTCATACCTAAGTCAAGGTCGCTACTTACAACGTTAACTCCCCATCGCATCCCCGTCATAGTTAGTGGTAAGATGGCCCAGTGGATAGGATAGCCCGTCAAAAACTGAACACAGACCAGGCATGAAAACAGGAAGACGCTGTACTGGACTGGAAAAAAAAGCAAAATAGATACAGTGAACGGTTGAAGAACAAGAAGTGCAATATAGGGCAGCCTGAAACATTAACGGCGCCGTGCGAAGTCATCATGGTGTATGACTGTATGGTGCGAAAACTGGCAGTTGACCCTTAATAACGAAAAGTGTGACGTCATACACATGAGTGCTAAAGGAAAACCGTTTAACTTCGGTTACACGATGGATCAGTCGAATCCAAGGGCCGTAAATTCAACAAAATACCTAGGAATTACAATTACAAACAACTTAAATTGGAAGGAATACACACAAAATGTTGTGGGGAAGGCTAACCGAAGACTGCGTTTTATTGGCAGGACACAAAATGTAACAGATCTACTAAAGAGACTGCCTACACTACACTTGTCCGCCGTCTTTCAGAATAGTGTTGCCCGGTGTGGGATCCTTACCAGAGAGAATTGATGGAGTACAGTTAAGTCCTAAAAGAACTAGGGACTCACGCCTCCTGAAAATGACGTAATAAAGTAACGTGGAGTCAATAATTAGAGCGACACCGACTTGAAACTTCTAAAAGAATGTATAGCAGGAGTGTGCAATGGTTTGTTATACGATGCCAGTCTCTGGACTGTAGACCACAACAACATCTGTTTTGGTGTTGCTTTCGGTACTGCTATTGTTGCTGTAGCTGTGTACTGTCCATTCTTTGAGTATTGCCATGTATGGTATCACTCCATTTGTTGATTCCAGCCGGCCGGAGTGGCCAAGCGGTTAAAGGCGCTACAGTCTGGAACCGCGCGACCGCTACGGTCGCAGGTTCGAATCCTGCCTCGGGCATGCATGTGTGTGATGTCCTTAGGTTAGTTACGTTTAAGTAGTTCTAAATTCTAGGGGACTGATGACCTTAGAAGTTAAGTCCCATAGTGCTCAGAGCCATTTGAACCATTTTGTCGATTCCACGTTCTATTATTATTCATGAATTTTATTGGCTGTTAATTATTTCGTCAAGGGTTTAACTTTTTCGTATCGCTTGCTATGGTCTTGGAAGCACGAAAAAAACTACTAACGTCGGAATCGACAACTACACTTAACCTAGTGTATATCAGACAATAAATAAATAGGTAATCCTAGAAGAAATAACACTTTTGAAAAACCACGAAAAATAACGAACCGAGGGATGGAGAACTAGAATTGACCTATGTAACTGTCGTCTTTGGTTGCTGCCACACCTCCACCCTCGGCAATCGTGGCACATTCGGAAAAAAACGGCCAAATATTTGTGAGAAGCAAGATTACAGGTGCAACTGAGGGTCGCCCCACACGCAGCAATTTCAGCTACACTCTTTAAGTTCCTGTCTAATCCCGCCTTCGGAAATCGTGCCGTATTAGGAAAAAGTAGCCATATATATTTACGAGAATACGATTATAAATACGATTGCTACTTGATTGACACGCAGCAACTTAAGCTGTGCACTTAGGTTCTTGACCAACCGCGACCTGGTAAATCGAGATGTGTTTATAATAAACAGCGTAGTTTACGTCAGACACTAAGACAACCACAGATAAAATTTAATAACAAGCCACTTGAACATCATAAACTCACGGCGTCCTTCACTCGGGATGTCATTGGTCGAAGCTGACAGGTAGAAACGGACACTAGATTTGTTTCAACACAGAACTTAATTCCTGAAATTCATTTAAAATAAGTCAGGAAGTGTTTAAAATACGTTACTTCTTACGATATTGCCCTGGAAAATGTGTGTTTCACGGCAGCACAGTGATGTATTGAACATGTCACGTTGTCTACGCGAGCGAATACAGCAAGCACTTCGCATGGGCATCTTTGTGGCACCATGTATAATTTGTAGTAATTCCGAGCTTACTCTAATTACAATATTTATGAAGTTAACGGTTCTCCAACACAAACTGCTTTAGACGAACCGTAATAAACAGTCCGGACGCCTGTTTTGCAAAACTAAATTACCTCGAATATAACTGCTGTGTCGAAGACCGTATTCACCCAACATACGTGATGTGAGAATTAATGTTATGCGCCCGCGGAATCGTGCAGCGATCTAACGCCTGTGTTTTGGCTGCCAAGGATTGGCGGAAAACAGATGCTGGTTCAAGACTTACCAGAGACGGCTATTGGCGTTGCCCGTGGCGCTACAGCATTACACGGTTTCCTAAGGTTTTGCTGAACGCGGACAGAACCATTCGTGATGCTCGCCATTCGACTCGTCTCAGACTGTTGCCAAGACACGACACGGGACGTCGAAGAGATTCCTGTATTGTTGAAAACTGCATCACGTCGCGATTGCTGTTGTTTACTCTAAGAGGGTATGAGGACAATTATCGCCATATAATTACAGGAGGCGTATATGGGCTGTGGTGTCCGGGGCAATTCCGCCGAAAACAACGCCCGCACAGCCTTACTTCCTGCCCCGTCTAACACTTTCCGAACATCACAGAGGCTCTCCTGCGAAACATGCAAGACCGGCAGTCCTGAAAGGAAGGATATTGCGGAGACACGGCGTAGCTCCAGGCTGAAGCCAAGCAACGCCTCCGCAAGTTTCTTTCTTCCAGGAGCGCCGGTCTTGCACGTTTCGCAGGAGAGCCTCTGTGAAGTTTGGAAGTTAGGAGACGAGGTACTGGCGGAAGTAAGGCTGTGAGGACGGGGCGTGAGTCCTACTTGGGTAGCTCAGCTGGTAGACTACTCGCCCGCAAATGGCAAAGGTGCCGAGTTCGATTCTCGGTCTGGCACACAGTTTTAAACTGCCAGGAATTTCACATCAACGCTCGCTCTGCTCAGAGTGAAAATGGCATTCTGGCAAGTAGTTTATTTATTTTTTTTATTTTACACGTCTAGTTCATTAGGACCAAATTTACGAGGAAATGTCCGTGGTCATGGAACGAGACAGTACATGACATTAACATCAGAAACGTTGGCAACAGATAACATCTACACGATGATGAGCAAAAACTAGCATAATCAACAATATAACACACTAATTTTCTTTCTTTTATCCGGGAACTCGCTGACACACTAGAAGGAGTGAGCTATTTTCTTCGCGGCAGCTTACTGAAAATGGATGCACCGGAGTACCACATGCCTTTTTGCACAGTAGTAAATGAGGTGCGGGCCAAGTGCAGACTGGATCCCTGACTGGCATTAACCGAGCGGACAGCTGCTGCTTCTCGGCAGTAGGCTCATGTTGTTAACAGCGGACGGAACTGAAGAAAATGCCTGTTGAGAGGCCAGTGTCAGAATCCCAGGGGTCGACAAGAGGTTCGCGATCGTGTACCACGTTTTGCTCGAACTGCCCATTTCTGAGCCAAAAATACGCTTTGAGAACGGGTGGAGTTACCCCAGAGAAAGTAATAACATATGGCATAAATGAATGAAAATAAACAAAGTAGACTAATTTCTACGTTCGACTACCACTTACTGCAGATACTGTACTAATAGTAAATACAGCAACATTACGTTTTTGAAGACGGGCTTTCCATGACAACTTATCTCTTACGAATTTGGAGTGTTCAGACTCCCTAATCATTTGCCCATTCTGTGTAAATCAAAACGACAGTTTTGATTAAACTGAGTGATAGAAACTGCAAAACTTGAGTTTTAATGTAATTTAGCATCAATTTTATTTCTACAACTCTTGAACTGCACGATTTGATACTTTGCCTATGTTGCACTCAACAAACTTCTCTATGAAGTTAGTGTCATCAGTAAACAGAAATATCTCATAATCACCTGTCATATATAAACATACATCATTCACATATATAAGAAACGGGAACGGTCCCAGCACCGACCTCTCAACCCCCCACACCCCCTCCGCCCCCGCTTTACATAACCATCTCCCAGTCAGAGTCCGTGTTATGCCCGTTCTTATTTACTATGGACACATCATCTTTCGCCGTATGTTCTTAAGATATGAGTGAACCAGTTGGGTTTTATTCATATTATTTCATAACGGCCCAACTTCTGTAATAACATTTTGTGACCGTCCGCCCTCGGTAGCTGAGTGGTCAGCGCGACGAAATGTCATACCTAACGGCCTGGGTTCGGTTCCCGGCTCGGTCGGAGATTTCCTCCGCTCAGGGACTGGGTGTTGTCATGTCCTTATCATCATCATTTCATCCCCATCGACGCGCAAGTCGCTGGAGTGGCGTCAACTCTAAAGACCTGCACCAGGCGAGCGGTCTACCCGACGGGAGGCTCTAGCCACACGGCATTTCCATTTTTTTTCCATTTTGTGACCAACGCAATCAAACACCTTATTTAAATCAAAAAACATCACCAGTGTTCGTGAATTTTTGTTTAGTGCTTCGAGTGAGTCACAGACAAAAAAGAATACAGCATTTTCAATTGTTAAAGCACATGAAGCTGATTGCTTGACAGCAAATTTTGTGAACTAAAATGATCAATTAAGCTTATATGTACAGTCTTTTCGATAACTTCAGCATAAACCGATGGCATAGAAAAGGTCTAAGATTGTCGACATAATCCCTTTCTCCTTTTTTATTAAGTGGTTTCACTTCTGAGTACTTAAATCGTTCAGGAAACCGACCATTTTTAAAAGAAAAATTACTGGGATAACATACGCATCACGGTGCTCTAGTATTCTGCTACGTACCACATCATATCTACGAGAGCCCTTAGTCTGTAGCGATCTGATTATTGACTTAAGTACCCCTCTGTCAGTCTCACTGAGACGTGTTTCAGAGAGCAGTCTTGGAAAGCCGTTTTCTGTGTGAGAGTTATGTGATTCCCCATACAAACTGAATTTTTGTTTAATTCACCTGCTATATTGCTCATATGGTGTTAATTTTATCCAGAGTATTAGGTATTCTATTTGCATACCTCGCTTTTTGTCTCCCTAATAACACTTTTAAGCAGTTTACAGTTCTGTTTGTAATGTGCTACTGCAACTCCATTGTGGCTATTTCTCACTATAAGCTCCCACTAGTCAGCCACCTAGATTGCCTGTTAGTGGTAGTATCCTGATTTCAATGTTCTAATGGAAAGCAACTTTCAAACAGCATGAGAAATGTGATAAGGAAAGCGTTTATTTGTCAGTCGTCTATGTTACCAGCAGTATAAACGTCCTGCCACTCTTGTTCTTTAATGAGGTTCGAAAAAACGTCTGTTGGCGCTGGATTAACTTCTCTAAATAGTTTCCAGTTATATTTAACATTAGTGTATGCACAGATTTCTTTTAGTATTAAAATTTGTGCATCATGTTTTGGAAGGCAATTCACCCTTTCACCAACAGAATGTCTGTCTAGCAATGAAGAATGAACCAAAATGTCTGTGGTTGTGCTACCGTTCCCCTGCACTCTGCTCACAAAGAATATAATCTGCATTAGATGATGTGAATTTAGGATATCTTTCAGCATTCTTTTTGTTGCACAGTCACTTGTAAAATTAATATTAAAGTCACCACGTAAACTAATATTTGGTGCTTTCTGTAAAGTCAACCAAGAATTCCGTCTAACTGGAACGAAAATGTTCTGAAATCAGAGTTAGGGGACCTATCCATAACTGTAGTTAAAACTTAAATTTCACTAAATTCGACTACTTCCACACAACACTCGAAGACATATACGGTGCATTGCTTTGACATGTCAACAGACTCAACTGGAATACCGTTTTTCACTTACATGATCACACCCCCTCCGAGAAGAGCTCCATGAAAAACAGCCAGCTAATCTGTATCCTGGTAAAGGACGCCTATGAACTGTCACATTATTTAAGCGATGCTCTGATATACCAACAATGGCAGAGTCAACATCTATACGCATTTCACTAATTTTAACTCTATTACTTTTTATATTTGATAAACTGTGCTAATCCCTTCATTACTTAGATACCTGACTTTTTCTAAAGGAGAATTCTTCATTAGAGAGACTTCCCTTAAGCAGAGGTACCTACCAGCTGATTTCAATCCAAAAAAGCTCTAGCACCAACAACTACGGGAATTTTCCCATAGGTGCTCCCTCCCTCTCCACTACACTGTCACCCATAAGTTTCGCCAACTCCTCATCCCATGCCGATCGAGACGCACGCTACGCCTAGCGAAACCCGATCTATCGATAGACTCAGCTGGCTCTATTGTCTTGTATATCTTTCAGCGGTTAAAGTATCAGAATTTTACCTCTTACATCCATGACAGAAACCGACCTCGAACATCAGTTAACTCAATATATAGAACGAAGGGGATCAAGACGCGAACAAGTTTTTTGGCCAACATAATGATGATGATGTTTGGTTTGTGGAGCGCACAAGTATGCGGTCATCAGCGCCCGTACAAAGTCCCAATTTTCACACAGTCAAATTTTTTTACACAGTCCAATCTATCCACTGTCACGAATGATGATAATGGGGATGAAATGATGAAGACAGCACAAACACCCAGCCCCAGGGCAGAGAAAATCCCCAACCCGGCCGGGAATCGAACCCCGGGTCCCGTGATCCACAGGCAGCAAAGCTAGCCGCTAGACCACGTGCTGCGGACTGGCCAACACTATGACGGAGCATTTATCATGCATGAATGGTGTATAAAGAAGAATAGAGTCACAATCCGAGTATAGTTTTTACAGGTGCTGCGGTGTCTCAGTGGCGAAGCAAACAGCAGCGCTGTATTTAAAAACCGTTGAGAATAGCTACAATTTTTTTTATCTAAACGTGATACAGAGACGAGAAACAATGTATGTGTAACGTTTCGTTTAGTGGGCAATGGGGTGGAGGCAGAGGGGTACTCACTGTGGGTATTCGCTGTAACATTATGTGATTGTCTTATCATTTTAAATCATTCACTAATCGAGCAGTCGCTCGGCAACAGCTACAGTTAGCAAATAATGTTGCGAGAATGTAAAAGGTGAACGACCTGTGACGTAACTTGTTTATTGTCGAAGCGCCGTCAGAGATGCAGTGAGTTATTCACTTTGAAAACCGCGGCGCGAAAAACGGACAGAAGAAGAACACTTTTATTCCATTTTTTTTTTTTTTTTTTTGAGGTACGAGATATTCTCGATGAACAGTTACTCATTCTTCTCTTGTCTCTTGTGTCGGACGCGCATGTCTTGCCGCCGTATTATTATTGTTAAAAATAATATTGTTGTAGTGAAAAGTGAATGTGTAATACTAAAAGTGCCTAGCAGTAGATTTATTGTGCGACGTGTATGTGAAAACGTCGAAGGAATTGTTTTCATTAAGAGAAGTGCCAGTCAAAACGGCATCCATGTTAAATCCTTCATTGCAGTGTAAGTTCGTCTATTAATTGCCATAAATTCAGATTTAAATGGAACTGGTGTATGGACTATTTATTTAATATAGAATCTATGTCTCACTCCTTCATGAAGTTATTTAATTTTCTTTATGTTTCTGCCAAATAGAGAGTTCACAGTCACGAATTCTTTCGTCGAGTTCGGACGGAAGTTGCATGCGGCGAAATACTTTCTCCGCGCCATATTCTACTGATAAATGCATGATAAACTACGGTCCCTTAGGAAATTCATGTTGAGCTACCCAAAATAATTATATTTTGAATAGGCATTTACTCTCCTATGCAATGCAACTTCCGACTGATCAGACAACGAACGGGGACATGATGATGATGATGATTGGTTTGTGGGGCGCTCAACTGCGTGGTTATCAGCGCCCGTACAATTACCCAATCTTTGCTCAGTCCAATTTCGCCACTTTCCTGGATGATGATGAAATGATGAGGACAACACAAACACCCAGTCATCTCGAGGCAGGGAAAATCCCTGACCCCGCCGGGAATCGAACTCGGGACCCCGTGCTCGGGAAGCGAGAACGCTACCGCGAGACCACGAGCGGCGGACGACGAATGGGGACATTTATAACTGTATGTTTATGTATACACATTACGTAAACATATCGTTATAATTGGCGCCCGAACAGGGACTTGAATTTAAAAAATATACTCAAAGGAATAAAAATTTATATAAGATACGCATTGTGGGAATATTCATAAATAATTGTAGCTAATCTTGTGCTTTTTATTTGTTACATGACATCAAACGCCATCCAATAAAATTTCCATTGAGCGAAAGAAACGAGATATTCAGAGAAAATTATGGAAGAGAGATTTTTTTTTGGAACAGAATTTGTGCGAAAATCTAGTTGCAACGCCCAAGTCATCAGTAACGTAAGTTAAAAATATCGTTAGCCGTAGCCAAGCTTCCTTAATTTCAGCCGACATTAATCAATTTGTGACGATCTTTATTAGTTGCAGTAAAATTTGCTTTGAATTCGGTAGATTGCATTTAGTAGATTAGTAATTTCTTCAAGTATTGTTTAAATTCCATTGTTGTGTATTGCATATCATTTGTTTTTAAATGTCCGCTGCCTGTTCACGGAGCTGACCAGCCTTAGTTTTCATTTATTTTGAACAGTGCGCAGCCATACTTTCTTTACGGTCCAGAATAGTCTCTTGTTCTCGTGACGTGCATCTCCCGACATTCCGATCTTGTGACGTAGCAGTGACAACCGACTCGCAACCGATAAATTACATCTCTGTCGACAGCTGACGGCCGTAGCTCAAACGAACTTCATTGACTTACTGTTTGTAAATAAGTGAGCTATGGCAGACGATAAAATGTCATCACTAGATTCAAATGAACGGAATGAAACGAGTGAAGTGTCGCGTCGCTTACGGTCCCGCACGGTAATTAGTAGGGCTGAGACACCAATTGAAACAATTGTAGAAAGTGAAGTGGGAAATCTTACGGACTTTGGTGCCTCACACCATAATGTTACCGGTACTGAACTAGACAATGCCAACATAGTTTCTGCCACTAGTACTCGTTGCCATATACCGGTTACAAGGGAGGCAGGTGAAAGCAATTCAGGGGTAGTGACAGACGATGTATTCAAACAGCTACTGAGTCAAATAAGTCAAATGATGCAGGACGGAAATCGCCAAATGGTGAATTCCATTAAAAATGATTTGAAAGACGAAAATAGACAAATGTTAGCCTCACTTGAAGATGATTTGAAAGACGAAAATAGACAAATGTTAGCCTCACTTGAAGATAAACTTTCTACAGTAATTGAAGATAAACTTTCTACAGTAAGCGAAGAAATAAAAACTGTTAGAGAAAACGTAGCCAAAGAAGTAGCAAAGCAAGTTAAGGATGCTGTTTCTCAAATGCGAAGTGGAATAATTTTCGAACTGAATGATACTTTAGCTACCATGCAAAGCGAGACAGCTGACATCCGAAACGCAACCAAGAATCTTGACTCCACCGTAACCACGGTTAATCACAGATTAGACAGAGTAACTACGCAGGTAGAAAAACTAACTGAGGGAATGTCAAATTTGACTCTGGAAACGGAAACGAAAGTAAAGGAGAGGCTAGATAGTCATGAGAGAGAATTTAGAGAAAAGTATGAGAACTGGATTGCTGGAAAGGACAAATTTGTCGAAGATAAAATTAACAAAGACCTAGTAGAGACTGTGAAAGCAACCACTCTTGGTATTTTGTCAGCTCCTGGAAGCTCCGGAGATACCGTAATGTCTGAACTCGGTAGCATTAGGCGTACCCTTCAGCAAGAATTACCAAATTGGAAGCAAGAGGTAACGGAACAGCTAAATAACCTGAAGGCACAAGTGAGTAGTAGTTCCCGAATACAGAGACCGAATTATCCTAACTCTTTAGCCTCAGAGGAAGAAGATGAATTATTTCGGCAATTCCGAATACCTGTTGTATCTAATGAACACACTTCACCACCACATATTCCAGTTAGTCACCGAAATCAAGAATCTGACTCAGTAGTAAAAATGATGAAGGAAGAAAGCATGATGAAGCATCGAGTTTTTCAAACCTTTAACCCAGAAAAACGAAATATCCACCCAATTGTCTTTCTTCGTGGATTCTCCGGCATTTTTCCAAATTCGTGGACTGATAGACAGCGTATCCAATTTGTTACCGGATATATAGGTGGCGAATCGGCAATATGGGGAACAGAAATGGTTGATAAGTGTCGAACATATGAGGAGTTTGAGCACTGTTTCCTCAGCAAATTTTGGAGCGAAGGTGTTCAGAAGCGCCTTCGTAAAGAAGTCTATAATGCAGAACAATTTGACCCCAGGAATAGTAGCCTGAGAATGTACTTCGAAAAATATCTTGGCAAAATTAGGTATTGGGATAACGCTATCAATAGTAAAGATGTAATTATGATTCTCAAGTCTAAATTACCCATTTCGATTCGTGAAAAGCTGATAGCCATACCAGATGATGATCCAGATACCTTTCTGTCGATATTAGATTCCCTAGACCTGATCTATGAGGACATGAGAGCTAACAAACCGCGGAATACTCCGCACAATTCTTGGCCACAACATTACGACAGTAACGGCTATGAAAAGCCAGCATTTTCCTAGAAGAAAGAACACAACATGTCATTCTTAACGGTTCAAAATCTGCAGATGTAGAGGTAATTTCGGGAGTACCGCAAGGAAGCGTGATAGGACCTTTATTGTTTACAATATACATAAATGACTTAGTTGACAACATCGGTAGCTCCGTGAGGCTATTTGCAGATGACACGGTTGTCTACAAGAAAGTAGCAACATCAGAAGACTCGTACGTACTCCAGGAAGACCTGCAGAGGATTAATGCATGGTGCGACAGCTGGCAGCTTTCCCTAAACGTAGATAAATGTAATATAATGCGCATACATAGGGGCAGAAATCCATTCCAGTACGATTATGCCATAGGTGGTAAATCATTGGAAGCGGTAACGACCGTAAAATACTTAGGAGTTACTATCCGGAGCGATCTGAAGTGGAATGATCACATAAAACAAATAGTGGGAAAAGCAGGCGCCAGGTTGAGATTCATAGGAAGAATTCTAAGAAAATGTGACTCATCGACGAAAGAAGTAGCTTACAAAACGCTTGTTCGTCCGATTCTTGAGTATTGCTCATCAGTATGGGACCCTTACCAGGTTGGATTAATAGAAGAGATAGACATGATCCAGCGAAAAGCAGCGCGATTCGTCATGGGGACATTTAGTCAGCGCGAGAGCGTTACGGAGATGCTGAACAAGCTCCAGTGGCGGACACTTCAAGAAAGGCGTTACGCAATACGGAGAGGTTTATTATCGAAATTACGAGAGAGCACATTCCGGGAAGAGATGGGCAACATATTACTACCGCCCACATATATCTCGCGTAATGATCACAACGAAAAGATCCGAGAAATTAGAGCAAATACGGAGACTTACAAGCAGTCGTTCTTCCCACGCACAATTCGTGAATGGAACAGCGAAGGGGGGATCAGATAGTGGTACAATAAGTACCCTCCGCCACACACCGTAAGGTGGCTCGCGGAGTATAGATGTAGATGTAGAAAAAGTAGTAACGATTGGCAAAACGGAAATAAAGGCAGTGGGTATCCGCACCAAAGGAATAGACATAATCAACACAACCGATTCAATCCCGTGTATAACACGATTGGTAACCAGTACGGCAATCAATCGTGCAAGCAGAAGTTTGGAAACGGTTTCAGTCAAAAAGGTTGGCAACAGCAGAGCGGATCGCAATGGAATGCACCGTACTCGCGCAGCCAACACTCAAATTACGGGCAGCAACAAACAGCTGATAACGCCCACTCATACCAATACAACTCCGCGCCTAGTAAAAATCAAGCGCAGGGAATGTACAGAAACACACAGTTTAACGGCAACCCACAGTGTGAAGGTGGATTTCACAGTAACAATTCCGGAAATCATAATAGTAATAAAAATCATCAGACCCCGCGAAGGCATTACAATCCCCCTGTATTTTTCGCAAACGCGGAAGACAGTAACACGTATTGGACACCAGAACAAACGCAGCAACATTTTGACACGAGGTTTGTGCATAACAGTAATTTTGTTCCTCAGTGTTCTCATAATGTCAGATTGGTCGAACTTTCTAATGATGAAGGCCAATCAAAACCACACAAACAGGAAAACTAAGTCCAGCATCTGAAAGCTCCTTAAGTGCTGCTGTGAGACAGAACGGGGCCACCACTTCGACGGAGAGACTAACCATGACGTACTTGTACTGAGATACGGCGTTAACTTATAAAGTAGGCGAAAAGGTCTTGCTAAAAACACACTTTAAACCATCGTTGCTCTTACACAAAAATCGAAAATGGCAAAGTCTTTTTGAGGGACCTTACGAGATTCTTCGTATACCGCATACAGGTTGTTATCTGATTTCTGATCCCGCAAATGGAAAAATAAAAGGATTATACCATCACTCTGATCTTAAAAAATATCATGCTACAGAATAAGTCAAAAGGAAAGCTTTATAATGACAAGAGAAGGTTAGCCGCTAGTGACTAAGTGACAACTGATTTGACTTCGTTAAAAAAAAATGCTTAGAATATATATTACACGACAGTGAGTCTATCTTGCTATACAGTAGACAATTTAAAATATGTTATCTTGAGCCATAATTTAAGTACAGACAAGCTGAAAAAAAAATCTTGTTTAACAAAGAAAGTGATCAACTCCAAGAACTCTAGTTTTAAGATTTAGTTTTAAGGAGATAATATTTAAGAGAGAGAAATGAAATATAAAGCGAAGGATGTGCCTAACAAGCCGGCTTCTGCAATATGAAATGCTAAAGAAGTGAAAATAAAACATAGTATGTAAGAATTTTTTTTTAAGTTCAAGGAGTAATGATCCAGAAACGAAATTTATTTTCGTCAAGGACAAGGGTCGCTTGACAATTATTGGTTCCTGATCCCACTAAAAAAGAAAACATGTAACTAGTTTCTAAGTCAGCTATGTCTAGATTAAGTTCCAATGTACATAGAAATCTGGCACAGGTTCATCTCTGCATTAAAATAACGTAATGTTTACGAAGCATGTGAGTTATTTGTAAGTACCAACATGACCACGAAAGCGCTATCCTTCAGCCAGATAAACAAAGTAGCATTAATTGTAATTGCAATACGCAGGACAGATACATTCAAAGCCATAAGTGAAATAAATACCAAGTATAAGAGCGTAAGTGGCAAGGACAAAGCAATTATGACTTAAGGTCATATATAGAGGCCAATGCAGTGTAGCGCAAGCAGGCGTCAAGGCGAGAATAAAATGACAATGAAACCGCCGGCAAAACAAAGTAGCTAGTTTGTAATTGGAGCGTGTACGCAGACGTACGGCGCAAAGGAAAATTAATTTCTGAGTCATAAGGAACAAGGAGTTGTTTGCTAGATTTCTTCTTCTATGTACTATTATATCTATGTCTTTCTTCTGAATTTGTGTAAATATCCTAACCCGCCTAAACCCGTCCCGTAGACTTGACGTCACAGATTGAGAAATGCGGTTGACGTGGAAGGCTGGTTTGGCATACGATTTTCAAAAGGAAACGCGTGAACGAAATCGGGAAAAGCTAGTTTTGAAATGTCTTTATTTTTCCTTTTAAAGTCAATCCGAGACGCAATCCGAGATCGCGATAAGGAATTTGAAATTTTCTTGAATGGTGTTCTGTTCTCATGTGAGAGGGCAATCAAATGTGACTGATTGATCCTCACATCTAGTAAAAAGAGAATTTTTGTTGAAATGACAGTGATAACTTTAATGAATCTAATAAATAGAAAGAACGATTGAAATGAATTAAAATAATAATAATTGCTAACAGATCGGAGAAACTAATGTATTGTGACTGTGAACTAAAAGCATAATTAGTCTTAGAGAAAGATGAGGAACCATGTAAAGCGAAATGTTAAGGAAGTTACCAACAAAGTAACAGAAATTGAAATGGACATGATAATCAAATCTCTGAATTAACAAGCTTCAAAGTGAGACAAACTATTTGATTATAAACTGTAAAAAAAGATTGTGTACGTAGTAGTGTATAAGTGAAGGCTTAAAATGGTGTGGAAGTCTGCCACAGACACGATGAAGAAAAAAGTGTTAAACGTGCAGATAGGCCGACAGACAATGATAGTCCGGTTGTGTAACCGAAGGCGGTGATGTGATTACGTGCAGTGCATCGGAAACCAAGTGTGTTAGCTGGTTTGCAAAGTGCGAGCTCTAGCCTACCTTAAAATCTTCAAAATCGGCTGGAAAATGTGGAGACAGGGATGGTTTCAATGGAGTCTCTGTCCCTGGTAATCCTCGTCCCTCCTCACCAGCCTCAGCAAACCACGAAATACCACAACACCATCGACGCAACGTGTTCACTGAACCGTGCGCGTAAAAGCTGAAGTACCGCGTGGAGGCTAGTGAGCGCCTCGAGTTGCGATTCAGCTGTAACAATCAGCCTGTGTCAACGTACATCGACGCAACAAACGCGTTAAATTTAAAGGGATGTACTAGCACAGCACTCCCGCTGCAGTTCGACGAAACGGACTTTCCATGAAAGCCGCTCCCAAAATAAAAGACTTTTATATGAGTTCACAACATATCACATACTATGCTAATGTTATATCCCGTGGATGAAATGTGAACAGCCAAACCACACGCGAATAGTGACAAAGTCAAATTCCTATGAATCCCAAGTCCTGAAATAGATTTAAGCTTAGTTTTTAGACTAATGGGTATTTATATTTCTTTTGTTACATGTAACGTGTGTACGTAACGTGCGAGTGAGACTCGCCCGCCAGAGCTGATGAAAAGTTTTCTACTCGGAGACCGCAAAGTAGCGATCCAACTTCTCAAGGCATAAGCTTCACCTGGAGAAGAATCAAATTTTAACTTACCTGTCAATACACAAACAGTGAAAGCGTAAAAATCATGACAACTAGTGAGCAATGAAAAATGGACACGTGTGAGAAATTCCATGTGTGAGAATGATATGTGTATAAAAATGGACACGTGTGAGAAATTCCATGTGTGAGAATTATGTGCGTATAAAAAGATGAATCCTATGTGTTTTCTTTCAGGAGCAAAGAGCCTATGAGCCCTGGACAATAACTTGAGGCCACAAAGATGGTCGGTATGAACTCTGTAAAAAAAAAAAAAAAAAGACTGTAATGAGTATAATGTATAGTGTCCATTGTAAACTTCGTAGATTTACTGTCTTAGTTTTTAAATTTTTTTGTGTATCTTTACCTTAAGAACTGTCTTTGTCTATGAATGAGAGATCACCATATTTGTGTAATCCTAATAATCAAATGACAGGAATACTGTGTTTGATCAAAGTAAATCTGTAAAGTACTCAATCCCATAATGTTAACGGCGACATGTGAATCTTGGTAATCTCCTTGATTTCCAAGATTCCCATGGAAGGCAATGTAACATTATGTGATTGTCTTATCATTTTAAATCATTCACTAATCGAGCAGTCGCTCGGCAACAGCTACAGTTAGCAAATAATGTTGCGAGAATGTAAAAGGTGAACGACCTGTGACGTAACTTGTTTATTGTCGAAGCGCCGTCAGAGATGCAGTGAGTTATTCACTTTGAAAACCGCGGCGCGAAAAACGGACAGAAGAAGAACACTTTTATTCCATTTTTTTTTTTTTTTTTTGAGGTACGAGATATTTTCGATGAACAGTTACTCATTCTTCTCTTGTCTCTTGAGTCGGATGCGCATGTCTTGCCGCCGTATTATTATTGTTAAAAATAATATTGTTGTAGTGAAAAGTGAATGTGTAATACTAAAAGTGCCTAGCAGTAGATTTATTGTGCGACGTGTATGTGAAAACGTCGAAGGAATTGTTTTCATTAAGAGAAGTGCCAGTCAAAACGGCATCCATGTTAAATCCTTCATTGCAGTGTAAGTTCGTCTATTAATTGCCATAAATTCAGATTTAAATGGAACTGGTGTATGGACTATTTATTTAATATAGAATCTATGTCTCACTCCTTCATGAAGTTATTTAATTTTCTTTATGTTTCTGCCAAATAGAGTGTTCACAGTCACGAATTCTTTCGTCGAGTTCGGACGGAAGTTGCATGCGGCGAAATACTTTCTCCGCGCCATATTCTACTGATAAATGCATGATAAACTACGGTCCCTTAGGAAATTCATGTTGAGCTATCCAAAATAATTATATTTTGAATAGGCATTTACTCTCCTATGCAATGCAACTTCCGACTGATCAGACAACGAACGGGGACATTTATAACTGTATGTTTATGTATACACATTACGTAAACATATCGTTATATCGCCCGACGGTCCGCAAGACTTTACGTAGTTACGCCCCAGTAGCAGGTGCAAACGTTTTTGAAATGGTTGTGTATTTCACTATCAGATATAGCATTATTCAGACACCACCTATCCCAGCGTAGTGTTGCTGTTAAGTGTTTCTTTCCAAATTTCCGTTTTAATGTAGTTTTTTACTGCATTATGAAACTGTACCAGTTTTCCAATTAATAATAATAATAGGATTTCAACGAAACACGAAATACAACCACAAAGATTATTAGACAAGCCAAGAGAAAATTCATGAAAAAACAGTTGGACTTCATAGAGGACATCTTCCGTAACACAAGGGATTTCTACAGGACGTTTTCAGAACAAATCCGAGGATACACACCACCGAACCTGTACTTCAAGAAAGGTGATGGAAAATTGGCACTGACAAATAAGGATAACTGCAAGGTGCTGGCACAATATTTCTCAGAACTTCTGGATTGCCCAGAACCCACATAGAGATTTATAGAGGAAGAACCGACAGAGAAGAACACAGACTCACCATCCCCGGCACAAGAGGAGGTCCACACACACGTCCTCGAACTCAAAACACCAGAACATCTGGTGAAGACGGTATAGTGTCCCAACTACTGAAAAACCTCGGACTAAACTCACTTAGAGAACTCACACAGATTATCACAGACATCTGGACATCAGAAAAGCTGCCAGATGACTGGAAATAGCCCTGATTCAACCATTATATAAAAAGGTGACCGCACAGACGTAACCAATTACAGGGCCATTTCGCTACTACAAGTCACATACAAGATCCTTTCAGCATTCCTACTCAAAGGGACACAGGACCAGCTGGAACACAAGATCGGCCAGTATCAGGCGGGCTTCCGGCCTGGTCGCTCCTGTGCAGAACAAATCTTCAACTTGAAAACTACGCTGAAAATGAAAGCCCTCAGAAACACGCCAGTCACATGCACTTACGTTGACTTTAAGAAAGCCTACGACTCCGTTGACCGCCAGTCATTATTCAACATCCTGTACGAGCAAGGTTTGGACAACAAGACACTGTGACTGGTCAAACAGACACTGACAAACACGACATCAAAAGTGCAATTTAGGGTGGAAATCCCTGAACGCTTTGAGATCAGGACAGGCGTGCGTCAAGGTGATGGCCTCTCACCACTCCTCTTCAACCTAGTCATTAAGGAATGGGAGAAAGACCTGAAATTATAAGGATACTGGAAGCCGGTGCGACTGGGACGACCCAAGGGTGAACTGAAAGTTGGCTGCCTAGCCTTCGTCGACGACCTGGCGCTACTTGCAGACAAAGAGACCACAGCAATCAGGCAGGAAGAAGTACTCAGAGAGTGCGCAGGGAAAGTAGGTCTACAGATCTCCTTACAAAAAACAGAGTTCTTCGCCACGAAAGCCGACATACTGAATTTAAACACAAAATTTGGCAAGATCAACAGGATAATACAATATAAATACCTAGGGGAAGTGCTCGAACCGACAAGAAAGGAGAAAATCACGCAGAACAACAGGTTACTGAGGATGAAGAGAGCCTTATACAAGACATTGGGTATCTACAAGAAAAAATGTCTGTCCAACCTCCATCAAAATTCGTCACTACAATACTGTAATCAAACCTGAGGTGCTATACCTCTGAGAGACTCTGACGCTACACACAAAGGGCGACCTAGGGAAGGTCCTCACTGAGGAAAGAAATATTATAAGGAAAATTATTGGACCAAAACTGAGAGACAAAGGATACAGGCTTCATTCCAGAGACACCACAGAGAAGTTGACCAATCTTGCGGCAGATATCAGAAAAAGGTGACTAAAATTTGACGGGCACATCAGCAGACTCCCACAGACCAGACTCACCGACAGAATACTCAGATACATACGGAGGCTCAAAACCACTACACCTTGGATGGCACAAGTCAAAATTGATATGGAAAAAGCACAGGTATATTCAGCAGAGATCACAGAGGAAAGCGTCTATAGGCACAAAATACACAAGGTGGGAAGTAGTGTAATGCTCGAGATCGCATGCGAACTCATGGTTTACAGTCTACCAGCCATCATTGCCAACATATGGGAAAACAGCATCATACCAGTTTTCGAAAACTGCTTTGATCCACCCACTACACAAAAGGGTGGATGATACAGACGCAAACAGTTACCGAGGTATTTCACTTCTAGAAATTGTCTCACATGCTCTGCTTACTGGGCTGGAGCAATAGACAGACCATTTGATAGGCAGGCTTCCGACCCGGCCGACCATGCGCACAACAGATCTGGAACCTCAAGACGATACTGCAACACCGAAAGTCAAACCGCAAAGTTTTCACTTTTTTAGATTCAAACAAGCATACGGCTCGTTCCACCGCATCACCCTGTTCAATATACTTCGTGAATACGGTGAGGATAACGAGACGACTATGTTAATCGAACAGGCCTTGACAGATAATCTCTAAAGTAAAATTCATGGGTGAAATCTTCGAAACTTTTCAAATTAGAGCTGGACTACCTCCACTCCTATTCAACAGTACTCAATAAGATCGTAAAACTCGGGAGAAATAATTACCTGCAATGAGAATGGTAATGTAGATAAACGAATGAACATCAAGTGCCTTGCTTTTGCTGACGATCTAGCAAGGAATCCAGCCACGCCACGAGACTGCCATCAACACCGGACTCCAAATCTCTTATGAAAAAACGCAGTACACAGACTGCAAGAGCCCAAAATTCTCCCCACTTGCAACCAAGTGTGGTAACACCACACAAGTAGAACACCTAGAGGAAAATGCTGGAAACACTAGCAACGGAAGAGTAGCTTACAAAACACGTGAACAAAAACTGCGCAAGCCTGCGCAATTACGTGGTATGTGAACAACAAGGAGTCGCTGCCCATCAGAGCCAACCTCTGTCACCACCACACAGTCGCCTCACAGAAGTACTCCACGCGACGGAGACGGCTACCGATGTCAAAGACACGGAGAAAATAAAACGACAAAACAGAAAATATTTAGACAAAAATTCAAATGATATCTGGGAGACAAAAGCTCGGAAGAACTATATTCGCTGACTGTGTGGTTCGCCTCACTTACACCGAAAAGAAGCATAGAATTCTACGGTCATATAGCAAGAGTGGACGACTCTCGCTTGATCAAGAAAATCCTCCACATCGTCAACAGGATCCGACAATCTAAAATACGTTGCCTAGTAGACACCCGAAATGATTTTAAAGAAATCGGTGTTGACCTACTGGCAATTACATGTACAACATACAAGCAGAAAATCAGTGCACATAACTTCACAGCCAAGAACTCAATAGGAATGAATTTGAAATTCAAAAACACATGGAAGTAAGGAAGAAAACAAGTCCAAAGTGAAAAGCTGAGGAACTTCTAATAATTATAAATTACACAAATCCAAGGGATGAATGACAGAGTTTTTTATTATTTTGTCAAACAGTTTTGCTGCAAATGGCTGTGAAAAAATTACCGTACGAGTAGATTCTCGACCGACTTTTTTGTGACGACGAATGTGACGCTGCAGGACGAGACGAATGTGGATGCAACGAAGCACTCCAAGATGACTGTAATTGTACAATGGCATTCGCAATTTGCAGCTGTATTTCATTAATATTTAATTATTAACTGTTTCCCATTTCAGGAGGGTTTCGCATATGTGTAGTACTGCACGGTTAAACAGTCTTGTTTGCTTTATATTTGGCTGTCAGCTTTTGGGCCCCCTCACTGCCAAATAGGGGTTGGGAAGTGAATGATACAGTTGCCTAGTGTTTCGAACTTGTAATTCCTGGATTTTCCCTTTTTTTCACACATTTTTACTTACAATTCTTAGCAATATTAAAACACAACTAGCTCTTTACTCACTTGAAGTGCTGAATGCTGCTGACAAGTTATTTCAAATTGATACCGTATTTATGGTTTTCCAGAAGGCTTTTGACACTGAGCGCTTATGGAACATCGTCCTGTCAGAGAGGTCACAGTTCGTAGTAATTGACGGAAAGTCATTGAGTCCAAAAGAAGTGATTTCTGGCGTTCCCCAAGGTAGTGTTATAGGCCATTTGCTGTTCCTTATACGTATAAAGGATTTGGGAGACAGTCTGAGCAGCCGTCTTGTTTGCAGACGACACTGTCGTTTATCGACTAATAAAGTCATCTGAAGATCAAGACAAATTGCAAAACGATTTAGAATAGATATCTGCATGGTGCAATAATTGACAATTGACCCTAAATAATGAGAAGTATGAAGTCATCCACATGAGTGCTAAAAGGAATCCCTTAAACTTCGGCTACACGATAAATCAGTCGAATCTAAAGGCTGTAAATTCAACCAAATACCTAGAAATTACAGTTACGAACGACTTAAACTGGAAGGAATATGTATAAAATGTTGTGGGGAAGGCTAACCAAAGACTGCACTTTATAGAAAACGTAACAGATCTATTAAACAGACTGCCTACACCACGCTTGTCTGTCCTCTTTTGGAATACTGCTGCGCGGTGTGGCATCCTTACCAGATAGGACTGACGGAGTACAACGAAAAAGTTCAAAGAAGGGGAGCACGTTTTGTATTATCCCGTAAGAGGGGTGAGAGAGTCACTGAAATGGTACAGTATTTGCGGTGAACATAATTAAAACAGAGGCGTTTTTCGCTGCTGCGGAATCTTCTCGTGAAGTTTCAATCACCAACTTTCTTCTCCGAATGAGAAAATATTTTGTTGACGCCGACCTACATAGGGAGAAACGATCACCACAATAAAATATGGAAATCAGAGCTCATACAGAAAGAAATGGGTGTTCGTTCTTTCCGCGCGATATATGAGATTGTAATAATGCAGAATTGTGAAGGTGGTTCGATGAACCCTCTGCCAGACACTTAAATGTGACTTGCAGAGTATCCATGTAGATGTAGGTGTAGATATGTACCTACAATGTTTATCAACATACTTGCAGCTAAGAGATTGAGATTAGTAAATCATATAGCACAAAAGAATGGTAAAAATTAAAACATAGGAATATGCTGCTCAGACGCAGCACGAAGAAGAAACGGTGCGGAATAACCAGAGAAAGGAGAGATAAAACTATAGAGGAAAATAGCAGGCTCCAAGGCCACAGCCTCGCAAACGTGTTTTTCGCCCGCGTCTGTGACGTAATTCACGCAACACTGGTCAGTGGTAGCCGCAGGGCGCACTCCTCACGCAGTGTGAAGCCCGGGGAAATCCCGTCAGCAGTGCGCCGCGCCGGTGCAGGCTGCGGAAACATCTCCTGGGACTGTGAGTGGAAGCTGATTGAATAAGAATGCGGTTCTCGCATGATGTGCTGCGATAGTTGTCCACAGGCGCCAGAAACTACGATATGAGAAAAACCACCGGATTCATCCTATGCCAAGCGAGAGATCGACAAAGGGAAAATTTGTGCTTCTACACAGAAAACTGAAGGCAAATCCAGACAAATTTTTCGAATACTACAGCATGTCTGTTGACTGATTTGAAATGCTTCTGAGCATGGTCAGAGATGGAATTTAAAAGGAACACATCTACGTCTATGAGGCGACGTATCAGTGCAGAAGAAATACTCGCAGTTGCTTTAAGGTATATCTTATTTTTTATTTTCTCATCTCCGTGTCTATGATCGTTAAAAATTATTTTAATTAATATTAGTGCATAATGTTAAAGTCCATGAACCCAAATTCTTTACGTAATACAATTAAAGCTCAATTAAAGCTCAAAAAGAGTAACAGAACACTCTTGTTCACCTTGTTCAGTACAGTTGTAAGTAGGCTGTTTAGGTTTTTATGTTGGTAACGCCACCTCTGTATGAAAATCACTGGCTGTGCTGTGTGCAGTCTGTGGCTGCTTTGCATTGTTGTAATACTCGCCATTGTAGTGTTAGGCAGCTGACTGTGAACAGCGCGTAGCGTTGCGCAGTTGGAGGTGAGCCGCCAGCAGTGGTGGATGTGGGGAGAGAGATGGCAGAGTTTTGAAATTTGTCATGAACTGCTATATATATATATATATATATATGATGATATTAAGGTAAATACATTGTTTGTTCTCTATTAATATCTTTCATTTGCTAACTATCCCTATCAGTAGTTAGTGCCTTCAGTAGTTTGAATCTTTCATTTAGCTGGCAGTAGTGGCGCTCGCTGTATTGCAGTAGTTCGAGTAATGAAGATTTTTGTGAGGTAAGTGATTTCTGAAAGGTATAGTTTAATATTACTCAGGGCCATTCTTTTGTAGGGATTTTTTTAAAGTCAGATTGCGTTGCGCTAAAAATACTGTGTGTCAGTTTAAGCACAGTCGTGTATAATTGTTCAAAGGGGACGTTTCACAGTTTCATACGCTGCTTTCGTAGTGTTGTACTGTAAGCTGTTTAACTGTGGTGCCACTTGGTGAAGATGGTGGATGTCGTGTCTAGAAATCCTGCATACTCGGTTCGGTAGACAAACAATCAAACAACTCGTATTAATGAGTTTTATTACAACGAAACAAATAGAATACTTAACTTTGATAGATGTGGGGAAGCAAAGAGAGACATACCAAACAAGCAATCTTCTTCGTCTGTGCTACATAAAGATTCCTAACGAAGTGGCTAACGTAGAAGCTGCTACCGAAGTGGGCTCCCACCATTCGGGTGCGGCGCTTATGTCCCCTTCACGTAGGAGCCGCTGCTGTAGCGTTGTCGTCCTGGAGGGAGGTCGGTCAGCGTGTGATTGGCTGTCCTCTCCTCACAGCCTTCCCACACACTGCCGATTGGCGTGCTGGCGCTGACTTCATGCACTAACAGTCAAGAGGAAGGCTTGGGCATTACATAAGATTTTAAAAGCTCAATAAATTTAAACTGAAAGTAAAGTTTGACCTGCAGTTTCAGTATCCTAATCACAGGAAGCTGCGACACGAGAAACATGTCATCCGTGTCAGGCACACGGGGTGTAGAGTGTGCCAAATCTCCTTTGGACACTTGTCTTACGAGCGTACTTCCTCCAGATGGAGACTGAGTTATCACTGTAATCAGATCACCTGCAATGGTGTTCTTATTCCCACAACGTTTTTTATATAATTTAACGAACATTAAAAGGTGTACTACTTGGCTTCCGCCGTTTTTTCCCCAACATTTGAGGCTTTCATGAAACAAATTGGTTACACATCTATCATTCAAAGTGTTTTACATCGCTGGCCACTACTTTCTCCCACTTTCGGGCAGTCGAGAAAATATTTCATCTTTTGAAGCGATCCACGAACCGATCCAATTTGTGGCCTCTTCATGACACCGGAAGTGTTTGTCAGCCAGGCCATGGGCCATTGATCTAAACAGGTGATAGTCAGAGGGAGCAGTGTCTGGAGAATACGGCGGCTGGGGTAGGACTTCCCATTTTAACGTTTCCAAGTACGTTTCGACTGCTTTTGCAACGTGGGGTCGAGCGTTGCCCTGCTGCAAAATCACCTTATCGTGCCTCTCGCTGTACTGCGGCCGTTTGTCTTTTAATGCTCTGCTCAAACACATTGATTGCGTTCGATGTCGAGCACCTGTCATTGTTTCACTTGGTTTTAAAACCTCACAGTACACGACGCCGAGCTGGTCCCACCAGATGCAGAGCACGATCTTGGAGCCGTGAATATTCGGTTTGGCCGTCGTCGTGGAAGCGTGGCCGGGATATGCCCGTTATTGTTTGCGTTTAGGGTTAACGTATTGAACTCATTTTTCGTCCCCGGTTACAACGCGATGCAGAAATCCCTTCCGTTTTTGCCTCTCAAGCAACTGTTCACCAACACACAAACGCCTTTCAACGTCTCTCGGTTTCAGCTCATACGGGACTCAAGTTCCTTCTTTCTGAATCGTGCCCATAGCCTTGAGACATTTGAAATGGCTTGCTGTGTCACTCCCACTAATCGTGCCAGTTCTTCTTCAGTTTGACGCGAGTCTTCACTCAGCAATGTTCCCAATTCTGCATCTTCGAAAACATTCCCTCTTCCATCACTATGCCGGTCTACGACGTTAAAATCGCCGTTCTTGAACCGTTGAAACCACTCGCGACACTTTCTTTCACTAATAGCGTCTCTCCCAGACGTACTTGAGACCAGTCGATGAGACTCAGCCGCTGTTTTCTTCCTATTGAAACAAAAGGGTAACACCTCCCGCAAATGACGAGTATTAGGCTCGTAAACTGACATTTTCAATCAAGAACAACTTTATGATGCTGACACAAATCGACTAATGTTTGAATGAGGTTATGTTGACCGAGTTCCAAGCTAACTTCCTGACGTGTGCGATCTGTTTCTTTCGACCGCTACTTACCGTTGTAGTCACCTATCGGCAAACGGCGGAAGCTAGGTTGTACACCTCGTATGTTAACTGAACGAGCTATTACAGCTCAACCAGTGCATTTGTACATCCAACGACAGTAATGTGTAATTCTCCCTTACGCCCTTTCTTGAAACACAATGTTCTTATTATTTATATTCTCCACAACGTGTTTCGGGGAACGTTTCTTATTTTCAGTTGCTTTTTCTCTGTGGTACGCCAGTTATTCGTGATGTTTCGCATGTGTGAAGTGCTCCATTGTTCTGTTGTCTTTACTGTAACGTATAAAAAAAAGTGCAATTCTTAATTGGTCTTTATATTCAGATCGATCATTAATTAAAAATTTCATATGCTTTTATGCATTACAGTAAAGACAACAAATCACTTAGCACGTCACACATGTAAATCATCACAAATAAATGGCATAGCGCACAGAAAACACACTTTAAAATGGGACTGATTTCCCGAAACCCAAAGTGCAAAAAATTAGTAAAAAGAAAATCCTCAGGCTTTCGCCAACCATTTATAATGCATCAAGTCAAATTTTACAGGTATCTAGGGCAAGGGAATTCGAAGCGTTCTCTACATTTTAAATTTCTGCTCGGCCGATTTACAGTTGCTGGCATTATTAGACAAACATGCACGATCATTTGGCAGATGTTAAAAGAGGAATACATGAAACAACTCACCACAGAAGAGTGGAAGAATATTAGCGACCAACACGAGAAGACAGCAAACTTCCGTCAGTGTACGGGATCCATAGACGGACAACACGTCACAATCGTTAAACCGTGCAGATCAGGCAGCGGTTATTACAACTGCAAGAAGTACTTTTCTGTTGTACTGACGGCCATATCAGACAGCAATTATTGTTTCAGATTCATAAACGCTGGGTCATATGGTCATCAAGGAGACTCTAACATATTCAAAGCTACTGCATTAGCTAAAAAAATTTAGAATCAAACTTTGAATTTGCCAGCTGCTTCACCACTTCCCAGTGATAGTTGTGGCCGAAAATACGCCACGTGTTTGTAGCTGATGAGGTTTTCGCGGTGAGTAACAACTTAATGAGACCATATCCCACAAAAAACCTGACTGATAAACAAAAAGTCTTCAGTTAGAGGATGTCACGATGACGTCGCTATGTAGGACGTGCATTTGGCACTTTAGTTAATAAATGGAGAATTTTTCGTCGTCCAACCGAAGTTAATGTGAATGTGGCAGATACTGTCATTCAAGCATGTTGCGCTCTTCACAAACATGATGGCTACAGTTTCGGTGACACACTGACATGCAGTATGGAAAGTATTCCTGCACATGAGACAAAAGGGAATAATAATGGGAAAAGTATCAGAGATCGTTTTGCTGATTACTTCTGTATCATGGCTTCGATCTGTACCGCTGCAAGATCGTTGCGGTAACATCCTCGAACAAAGACGTAGTTTTATTAGTGTAGCAATTCACTTGTTGGAATTTTATTCATGAATCTGTACACTGTTTATAGATACTAAAAAAACATTTTACTGTTAGTACTCGCCAAGATCTGATTTCTGCTTCTCATATAGACCATCCCCCTTTCTGCCAAAACGGCTGCAGTAACTGCTCGCCACGACTCTCTCTTGTTTTCTTTGTTTTTATACTCTTCGTCCCGCGTGTCGCACAGAGACGATGATGGTGTTTGGTTTGGGGGCGCTCAACTGCACGGCCATCAGCGCCCGTACACATTCCCAATCTGTACACAGTCCAGTCTATCCACTTTCACGAATGATGATGAAATGATGAGGAGAACACAAACACCCAGTCCCCGGGCAGAGAAATTCACCAACCCGACCTGGAATCGAACCCGGGGGCCCGTGATCCAGAGGTAGCAACGTCAGGTACTAGACCACGAGCTGCGGACGTCGTACAGGCGGTGTCGTAGGGTTTCCTGCCGTGGGGTTTCCTAGGAGCAGTTTCGCACTAAACCTGTCAGAGGCCCGGGCCGGCAAAACAAACTGAGGCTCCCCTTGCTTCCCCCTCCCACCCTCCTCACCACACATGAGTTCTCCGAGAGTTTCAAACGCAAACGGAAGGAAGTCCCACACTGCTTATCATCTTCATTTTGTGTCGTGATAATTTACAATGTATAACGTTATTTTACGTAACACTGAAAGTGACTGCTCTCGTAATCTCGTTGCTATTATTTAATAGCTATGTTGCCCCTTATACGACAGAATTCATTACATGATTTCTGTTGTTCGAACCTATTATTTATGTTTCGCAACTAAGTCGGCATAGAGGGAGCGGGGCGTATAAAAATGAATCCCTATTTTCCAAACCAAGAGGAAGGTTACTGTCTACATAAAACTTCGTTCAGTGCATGGTGGAGGGTACTTTACTTACGGATTTCAACAAAAACCACAGTGTTGCTCCGATCTTGATGAAATTTTGTACATTTGATCTTCAAAACAAGGGGAACCTCACCGTCTACGTGAAATTTCATACGGTGTATGGTGGATGGAGGGTACCTTACAACATAATTACACACCGTTTGACTGATCAGCTTGGGAGTTGGCTCATGTAAGTATGTTTTCGTGGTGAAGGCATTTATAAAAGCCAACGTATGCTGGATGGTGGAGGGTTGGCCTACCTTTAAATAAATTCAACATCGTTTCGTCAGGGAAAGAGGAGATGGCATGACAGGCGGAGGAGGAGATATACAGAGAACGTGATGGGGGCGGGGAGGGGGGAGGAGGTGCATCCAGAGAAGTGAGAGAAGCAGATTAAAAGAGAGAGGGAGCAGCAGGTAAACAGAGAAAGGGGGAAGGTGGTGAATGACTAATGGAACACTGTAATAAATACATAAATTAGGGGTGTTATTGTGAATTCGATGTGCTATTAGAAATAGCGGAAGAGGAGGTGGACAGAGACGGGAAGATGGATGGAAAAGGAGAGGAGGAGGATGTGTTGTGAGAGAGGGGGCAGATGGAGGAGATGGAAAGGGAGACGGATGGGCGGAAGGAAGAGGTGGATAGAGAGACGAGGCAGGACTAAGTGGACGAGAGAGATGAGGGAAGAGGGGATGAACTGACATAAAACTGGGATGAATAAATATCTGGGCAACGCCGGGTTTCTGTTAGTAATTAGATAAAGATTTACGCGACAATGGGCGTGTTCATCTGAAAGAAATTACAGAATATTTTCCTATGGTTCGATGAGGCGTTTAAAGTCTCGATAACTAAGAGTGTTGTTCTTGATGTCTACATACGACAAAATTCGTTGCTTAATACAGATGACTCCACCAAAGTTCATCTAGTTGGAATTTCATCTTTATAAAATGAACTACATAATAATCAGCTGAAAAATGCTCCTGTTGGAGCACAATAAAGGCAAATATGTTCGTGTTTAAAAGATTATGACAGAAATGTGGGCAACCAGCTGTCTGAGTCCTCATTCCGCCTTCCTCACCAAAAATTCTGTAAGCTTCGCAGGACGAGTGACCATGTTATGTAAGAAATTTACCAAGTAAAATTTCAGTTTTGTTAAGTTAAAAATTCAATAAATAGCAGATTTTGTATTAGAACTTCAGAAATACCGTTAAAAGCGTACTTTTGTGAATTAGATCCACCAAATACAAATAATTAGTTTTGTATGAGATATATGACGAAACTCCAGAATCGGCAAGTTAGCTTTGCGACATTATTGATGCTGGTAAAACGTGTGCTTTATTTAGACATACCGTTTTGAAACAACAGTATTTTTAAGGCCCACAGGAAGCTCCATAACTTTTCACACAGAACATCACGGTAAATTTTTTATCATCCAACTTTTCGAGTCTCTAGACCCCTCCCGTGGTGACGCTCGCATTTCCGACTACAAATAAATATCGTAACAGTGAACTTTCCGGCTGACATGAAAATAAGAACACCCCTTCACATTTTATCCAGGCTTAGGACTGGCTATGCACGTAGTACATAGGCATGTTTAAATGTTTTTTTTTTCATTTTATTTCTTTTTATTTATTTCTTCTTGTTTTTGTTGTTATTGTTGTTCAGAATTAGCAAATTAAATTAGCAAATTAAAGACCTTTTTTTCTTATCAGTCGTAATTTCCTATCCGTTTTTTTTTGTAAAAAGGCTAAAGATTTTAAACACCTTTTTAAATCTCCAGAGTCTTCATATGTTTTCATAATGTCTTTTAATCTTTTGTCAAGATCTATGTACCTTTTCTTTCTTTTTTGAAGAGGTAGGCCAATGGAATCTTTTTTAATTTCAAAAATAGCATTCACTGCCTCCTCCTTCAGCTTCTGATTCAGAAAGTATACATTTGGATGTTTCTGATTTATTGAGGAATTCAGTTTTCTATGCCAACCTTTGACAGCATTCATCGTTCTGTGTCGTTGGTTATAAACATTCCACATTTCAATAGATATATTAGGATTTTCCATCCACTGATCAACCATATAGTCTGCAAATGCTGTGATCTTCTCTCCACTGGGCATTTGTTCCATTATTAAAATCCATGCTTCATCGGCAGTGTTAAGTGGAAGATGTGCCATTGCAGCACACATGCGACAAAACAACCGGACTTCCTCCCTATCCCTGTCGTCTTCCGTTAATCCCAGTTCCTGTATCTTTTTCCACAGACACTGGTTAAAGTGAAAATTACAACAGGAAAGTTGTGTTTCAGGGAACACTGAATTCATTGCTTTAATTGTAGCCATTACAAAATCTAGCACTGCAGTTTTTGGTGACCACACAGGCATCTTAGATTTCAATCCAGAAAAAAGTCTTTCGTATAAATTTTGACTTTTGTCTGGCAGCAAAGCAAATAAAACAGGAAATATCTTAGTTGCCTCTTCTGTACTTCCGATGTCGACATGGATTGTGTACAATTGTTTGAACTGTTTCGAACAGCTGTCAAATGTCCCATCCATAAGCACAGTTCCATTGTCACAAAGGATTTTCTCTGCTTCTTCACAAGCAAATACTAAAAGTCTCTTGCCTGGAACAGAGCCACCATCAATGTTCAAAAAACTATTACCTTCCGTTAATTTCAAAAGGTCTTCGCTAAAGTGAATTTCCGAACTAGAGCCGGGGTTCTGGGTTGTCCCAATAGCTCCTCTTCTCGCCTTACACAATTGAGTCTTGGCGCTGTCATAATTCGGAATATTTGCCACGAATTCTAACCCTTTATCTTTCAAATCTTGAAATTCCTGCTTAAAAATTTGGGCTACAGGCACTGTCTTTTCACGAATTCTTTTTCTGCAATTATGTACTCTTTTCTTTATCTCCACATCTGTTTTGTCAGGTGGACAAGAATGTTCCTGTTGAGCAACAATTTCACCATTTCCAATTTTTAAACGACCTTTTGCACCTACTCCGTTCATAGTTGACGCACATCCAGTTCGTATATTCTTCATTTTTCCTATGAATACGGTAGCGATGACTATCCTTGGTAAGACACGGCCTCCCTTTAGTTGTTGTTATCAGTTCCATCGTGTACACTGCGTAGAACAGAAGTCGTATAGGAAAACGCACGGAATGAAAGCTATCGACGACGACACTGTCTGAGAAACGGTGACAACTCCTGCACTGAGGGTGAGCGACTGGGGTAGACAAGCAGTGGGGGAGGCTCAGTTCGCAAACACCTCGTTACGGAACCGGTTGCTCTGGACTGCTTCGCTACCTGCTGCACCCTTGTAGGAAACCCCACGTAGCCACGCAGACACAGGGCCAGCTGTCAGCTTTGTGTACGGAACTACGCTGAACGCCGACCCCCGGTGCGTCAGATGGGTCTTCAGAATACTGTTACAGACGTATGTACGTTTCCAGTTTTTAAGAAACAACTACAGTTGTGCCACGCAGTTTCCCATTGAAACCCTCCATAATGCTGCTCACTTATCAGTGCCGAAATAGAGATGCCATTCATACTTCACCGTGATAAACAGTCTGTTCACGGAAAAACGAATCCTCTAATCAAGAATGGCAAACAAAAAGAACTGGAAATACTTTAAAAAAACCAAATTCAGATTTTAGCAATTCAAGAAACAAAGGTTACTGGAAGAAAATGTAGTACATTCTTGTAACTACAAAATCTTCAAAGGCAAACCAGCAATAAAAATTACGAATCCGATGCCATTATGGTGTACAGCTTTCTGTGTTCATAAAAACGTAATTAGAATAGTTACAGAATTTAGATCCACCTCAGACATACAATCTTTCCTGTCAGTTAGATGGAAAAACAAGATATAGAATAAATGAAAACAACGAGAAAAATCCACAAGTAACAGAGGAATTCTGCTGTCTTTTAGAAACTGAAATATCTAAAATTCCAAAGATGAACATCGTATTACTATTACCCGACATCAGTACACAAATACGCAGAGGAAAGAAATTTAGAAATGTAGTAGGACACTGCCCAGCTCATAGAATAACCAACACAAATGATATGAGGCTAATCAGCTCGTGTTAAAGGTCTCATCAGAAGCTAACACCAGCCTTATTTAGGAAACTCCCAAGAAAAGGTGAAACGTGGATATCTCCTAACCGAATGTTAGGACGATTTCAATTAGGTCATGTGGCTATTTCGCAAAAAAGTGCAATGGAAACTGTGAATGTGAAAACAGTACCGAAAAGTGAATCTGATTCTGATCAGTACCTCTCCAAAATCAGGCAAACTCCTACCGAATTAAGAACATAGAAAGTCACAAAGATAAGTAATATATAATACAGACAGGCTTACTAAAACGTAAGAATCAATTAAAAACTGTTGTTGTTGTTCTTGTTGTTTTGTTCTTCAGTCCAGAGACTAGTGTCATGCAGCTCTCCATGTTACCCTATCCCATGCAAAGTTCTTCATCTCCCAGTACCTACTGCAACCTACATCCTTCTGAATCTGCTTAGTGTATTCATCTCTTGGCCTTCTACGATTTTCACCCTCCACGTTGCCCTCCAATACAAAATTTATGATTCCTTGATGCCTCAGATCATGTCCAACTAATCCCTTCTTCTTGTCAAGTTGCGCCACAAATTCCTCTTCTACCCAATTCTATTCAGTACCTCCTCACTAGTTATGTGATCTACTCATCTAATCTTCAGCATTCTTCTGTAATACCACATTTCGAAAGCTTCTATTCTCTTCTTCTCTAAACTAATTATCGTCCATGTTTCACTTCCAAACATGGCTAGACTCCATCCCAAATACTTTCAGAAACGACTTCCTGACACTTAAATCTATAGTCGATGTTAACAAATTTCTCTTCTTCAGAAACGCTTTCCTTGCCATTGCTAGTAAACATTTTATATCCTCTGTATTTCGACCATCATCAGTTATTTTGCTCCCCAAATAGCAAAACTCATTTACAACTTTGTCTCAATCCCTAATCTAATTCCCTCATCAACCCCTGATTTAATTCTACTACATTCCCTTATCCTTGCTTTGCTTTTCTTAATGTTCATCTTATATCCTCCTTTCAAGACACTGTCCATTTCATTCAACTGCTTTTCCAGGTCCTTTTCTCTAAGTCTACATATGCTAGAAACATAGGTTCGCCTTTCCTTAACCTAAGGTAAGTCGTAGGGTCAGTATAGCCTCACGTGTTCCAACACTTCTACGGCATCCAAACTGACCATCCCCAAGGTCGGCTTCTAGCAGTTTTTCCATTCGTCTGTAAAGAACTCGTGTTAGTATTTTGCACCTGTCACTTATTAAACTAATACTTCGATGATTTTCATACATGTCAACACCTACCTTCTATGGAATTATTATATTCTTCTTGAAGCCTGAGGGTATGTCGCCTGTCTCGTACATCCTGCTCACCAGCTGGTAGAGTTTTGTCAGGGCTGGCTCTCCCAAGGCTACCAGTAGTTCTAATGGAATGTTTTCTACCCCTGGGGCCTTGTTTCAACTCAGATCTTTCAGTGCTCTGTCAAACTCATCACGCACTATCATATCTTCCATTTCATCTTCATCCACGTGCTCTCCCATTTCCATAATATTGCCTCCAGTACATCGCCCTTGTATAGACCCTCTACGTACTCTCCACCTTTCTGCTTTCCCATCTTTGCTTGGAACTGATTTTCCATGTGAGCTCTTGATATTCATACAAGTGGTTCTGTTTTCTTCAAAGGTCTCTTCCTGTAGGTAGTATCTATCTTACCCCTAGTGATATATGCCCCTACATCCTTACAGTTGTCCTATAGCCATCCTTGCTTAGCAAATTTAAACTTCCTGTCGATCTCATTTTTGAGACGTTTGTATTCCTTTTTGCCTGCTTCATTTATTGCATTTTTATATTTTCTTCTGTCATCAATTAAATTCAGTGTATCTTCTGTTACCCAAGGATTTCTAGTAACCCTCGTCTTTTTACCTACTTGACCCTCTGCTGTCTTTACTATTTCATCCCTCAAAGCTGCCCATTCTTCTTCTACTGTATTTTTCCCCCCATTCTTGTCAATCGTTCCCTAAAGCTCTCCCTGAAACTCTCTACAACCTCTGGTTCTTTCAGTTTATCCAGGTCCCATCTCCTTAAATTCCTACCTTTTTGCAGTTTCTTCAATTTTAATCTACAGCTCATAACCAATAAATTGTGGTTAGAGTCCACATCTGCCCCTGGAAATGTATTACAGTTTAAAACCTGGTTCCTAAATCTTTGTCTTACCATTATATAATGTATCTAAAACCTTCCCGTATCTCCAGGCCTCTACCATGTATACAACCTTCTTTCATGATTCTTGAACCGAAGTTATGCTCTGTGCAAAATTCCTCTTTCATTCCTTACCCCCATTCCATATTCACCTACTACTTTTCCTTCTCTTCCTTTTACTACTACTGAATTCCAGTCCCCCAAGACCGTTAAATTTTCGTTTCATTTCAATATCTCAACGATTTCCTTTATCTCATCATACATTTCTTCAACCTCTTCGTCATCTGCGGAGCTAGTTGGCATATAAACCTGTACTACTGTGGTAGGCAAAGGGCCTCATGCCTATCTTGGCTACAATATGTGTTCAATATGCTGTTCATAGTACCTTACTCGGACTCATACTTTTTATTCATTATTAAACCTACTCCTGCATTACCCCTACTTAATTTTGTACTTATAATCTTGTATTCACCTGACCCAAAGTCTTGTTCCTCCTGCCACCGAACTTTTGAAATTTTCTAACCTACCAGCCCGATTAAGGAATCTGACATTCCACACCCTGATCGGTAGAAAGCCAGTTTTCTTTCTCCTGATAACGGGGTCCTCTTTTGTAGGCCAGACGGGGGACTTTTTTACCTCCAGAATATTTTACCCAAGAGGACCGCATCACCATTTAACCATACAGTAATACTGCACGGCCTTGTGAAAAATTACGGCTGTAGTTTCCCTTTGCTTTCAGCTATTCACAGTACCAGCACAGCAAGGCCGTTTCGGTTAGTGTTACAAGGCCAGATGAGTGAATCATCCAGACTGTTGCCCCTGCAACTACTGAAAAGGCTGCTGCCCGTCTTCAGGAACCACACGTTGTCCGACCTCTCAACAGATACCCCTCAGTTGTGGTTGCACCTACGGTACACCTGTCTGTATCACTGAGGCACGCAAGCCTCCCCACCAACGGCAACAGCAAGCTCCATGGTTCATGGGAGGGGCGCTCCAGATTACTTAATTCAAAAGGTATTGTAGGTATTTCTTGGATTTCAAAAAGGCTTTTGATTCTCTTGACAGAGAAACTATAGATAAAATAATTCGAGAATTCGGCGTTAAGTCTAAACTGGCAAACCTAATCCGTGAAACAATTAAAGATACAGTGTGTAAGGTAAAACTTATGGGAGAAATTTCACAGCCTTTCAAAATAAAAACAGGCGTACTCCAAGGTGGCGGCCTGTCACCAATTCTTTTTAATAGTGTGTTAGGGAAAACAGTGACAATTTGGAACGAGAAACTTATTGAACTCAACACATCACCTATAAGGTTAGAAAGAGGAAGCAAATAGATCGATATCAACTGTCTAGCATTTGCAGATGATTTTGTTATACTTTCCGAAAATGTGGCGCCTACTATAACACAAATAAATCTCTTGGAAGAAATAGCCAGCAGAACCGGCGTAAGAATTTCTGCAGAAAACACAAATTTTGTAACAGACGTCAAAGATGCTCCTAAATATCTCAAAACAGATATTGGCCGAACAGAGAAGGTAAGAAAATTCAAATAGCTAGGGGAGATAATGCAACAAAATGCTTTGGAGGAATCTGCAACTGAGGAAAGGTTGCATGACATGGGGAAAGGGTATCGTATCGTCAAAGACATCTACAATACGAAGCGTCTATCGAAAAATGCAAAAGTAAGGTATTAGAGCACAGTAGTGAAGCCACAATGCCTACATGCAAACGAATACCGGGCATTAAACTACAATGTAGATAAATTAGAATTACCAGAAAGGCGAATTGCAAGGAAAATATTAGGACCACAAAACACAGCAGAAAGTTGGAAATTATGGATTAATGCTGAAGTATACCAAAGTATACCTAGAACATATTTCAAACGTAATGAGAAAAAGAAGACTCATGTTTTTTGGACATCTGCTTCGAATGCAAGACAGTAGATTAACTAATAAGATTTTCGGAAGCCCACAACAAATTGGGTCAACGAAGTTAAACAGAATTTAGAAAGCAACAACACGAAATTGGAAGATATAAACAACAGAGAAGCCTTTCGGGGGAAAGGATTGAAAATGGAAGGACCCTAAGGTAGGGTAGCTAAAAAGACTGGTTCAAAAGGATCCGAATACAAAACGAAGAAACTTAGTGAACAGATGAAGGCATATGTGAAGAAAAAAAAGAGAACTAAGAACGAATAACTAAAATTAGAATGCGATCGCCAGATGGCCTATTCGCAATAATAATAATAATAAGACCTGACCGTCTTTCGCAGGAGACTGCTGAATGCTTCTTAAAGGGAAAACGCCTGCTGTTGAAAAATGTGTCTACAGATACTACGTGAAATTGTAATCAGTCGAAAGACACTTAAAATAAACATTTTATTCACAATGACTGACGACATGCCACCCAGAAAATAAATATGTTTCTTAACGAAACGTAGTTTTACACTTTACTTAACTACGTGCTCGAATTGTTTACCATCGACTGCAGACTTGCGATAGCCGTTCGAGAGAAAGATGAACAGATAAAAGTAGACTGGATGTTACGTCGTAGCGTCCCGTGGGGATGCGACGGCGCACACAGCCTGGTGTGACTGGGGCTTCGTGACAGGCTGCACCTTCCAGCGCTGCCCTCAGAGATGAGCAGTCGAGAGCGGCAGGCCACTGCAGTGCAGCACTGCTTCCTATCGGATGACCGAGCTGGGCAGCCGTCGTGTCGGAACCACGTACGCTGACTTATCCGGTGGTCCATCTTCCAGGAGAAGAGACGGAGTGTTCGTAGGGAAGGGTGCCTATTCAACAGCCCTGCGATGACGTGAGAACTCACGGTGGAGTTTCCTACGGCGCCGCACCACTCGTTTACGCTCCACGGTCGTCGGTGCTGTGCGTGACGGGGCCGGCGTGGGCTTTGAGCTGACCAGCAGTGCACGTTACGTAAATCTACATTACTGCCGTTCGTGAGCGTCGCTTCCTCGGTAAAGGGGTAACACGTTGGAAAATCGCAGTGTCGCGTCCCAGGCGCCGCAGAGCAAAGCGGAATCTTGCCCAATTTGGAAAAGTATTTTAGTCCCACGTGATTCCGTTTTGAGCGATTTTTACTGTATATCTGTTGTTCTGGAAGAACCCTAAAAGTGAAGAAATGAAATGAAATAAAAGAGGTACAGTGACCAAGCTAGTGGTAGGAAGTAAGGAGGTAATGTTCTTCTTTTGTTCGTTTGCAGAAGAGCCATCTTACATGGGAAGCTTTACGTTACTTGATGTGAAATTATTTCTTGGTCAAAGAAGTTTGGCTTTCAGAGATTGATGTCAGAAAATTGGAGGTCCACATAATGGAAATTTCCTCGGAATATTAGTGTTCTTGAGTCACTACGATTCATTTATCGCAAATACATTAGCATGTCAGAGACGCACAAGAGCTGGAAAGCGCTACAAGTGCGTTATCTGTCAAATGATACTCAAAATGAATTTATTTCTAGTTGTGCCCATTGCGTCAGAACTGTCATCTTGAAACAGAGGGGAAATGTGAAGTAATACTCAATTATTGTCGATGCAGCTCCTGATTCAAATCATGGGTAACAGGCGACATTCGTCCTGCGTTATATTTGTTTCAGTAAGGAAATTTACGAGTAAATACAAGAAATAAATGAACGGCTTTGGAATTCGTAGATTGTAACCAGAAAACAGGAGTTGCTATTGCAAGTGAGTGCTGTCACGAAGCAGATACGTTTCTCGGAGTGGTTCAGCTCCTAGACGAGCTGTTCAGCTGCTGTCCACGACGATGGGACACTCTGAAACAGTGTGCTGGGACTTGTTCGTACTCCACGTCTGGCGTGCTCGGCTTGAAGCTGTGACGCCGGCTGCAGCTGACGTGGGCGAGGCTGCCGTTGCTGCTGAAACCCCCGGAAAGTCGAGTTGAATCTGTCAGCTGAAACACACTCTGTGGCAGAGGGTTCTTCACGTTACGGAAGATCTTTCAAGTGATTAATCGTAACATCGAGTTGGCTAAAGTTGATGGCACAAGCTGACTACAGACTCAAATTACCTCGAAATACTACCACGGGCCTTGACTGCTTATTACGTAACTTTTAATTGGGACACCATTCTCCCCGAATCTAAAGTTGTTGCCAGCGCAATTAACACCGGTCCTAAATTTTCGGAGGTACGCACGAAGAACAGACACTCATCTCGTGATGAAGCCAGGTACGAAGTGACAGGTGAAAATTCAGAAGATTTATTCAGGATAAAAATTTTTCATGTCGTAATTGACAGTCTAGTGTATAACTTGAAAATCCAATGTGAAACAGTGAAGATTACAGATGAAGCATTTGGGTTTTTATAGAATTACACAAAGGTGAGTGACGATCAGTTCGCCGAGGCATGCAAGTTATTTATCAGTGAATATCATAATGATGTCAAGACAGATATAGAGGAAGAAGTTAAATATTTGAAAACTATCAGAGTGCCAACTGCTTATACTTCCTTTGAAACAATTACACCTCTCGAATAAGTTGCACGAGCTTCAAATTCCAAGTTCATTTCCGAATGTATGTATAGCTATGCGCATCTTGTACCCCCTTCCATGGCTGTAGCTGAAGCATTAAGGTCTGTGAGCACTCTGGCTCGTGTCAAAAACTGTGTCAGACCCACCATACAGCAGCAACGTCTCTCAGATCTGCGGACCTCGCCAACTGAGCATACCGGGTGATCAAAAAGTCAGTATAAATTTGAAAACTGAATAAATCACGGAATAGTGTAGATAGAGAGGTACAAATTGACACACATGCTTGGAGTGACATGGGATTTTATTAGAACCAAAAAAATACAAACATTCAAAAAATGACCGACAGATGGCGCTTCATCTGATCAGAATAGCAATAATTAGCATAACAAAGTAAGACAAAGCAAAGATGATGTTCTTTACAGGAAATGCTCAATATGTCCACCATCATTCCTCAACAATAGCTGTAGTCGAGGAATAATGTTCTGAACAGCACTGTAAAGCATGTCCGGAGTTTTGGTGAGGCATTGGCGTCGGATGTTGTCTCTCAGCATCCCTAGAGATGTCGGTCGATCACGATACTCTTGCGACTTCAGGTAACCCCAAAGCCAATAATCGCACGGACTCAGGTCTGGGGACCTGGGAGGCCAAGCATAAATACAATTTCTACAGAAATTGCGTGATGACCCCTCCAAAATACACTTAAGCGCGAAAGAAACTGGTATTCAAGTACAGCGATATGCAAAGAGGCAGAATACGATGCAGCGGTAGGTAACGCCTATATAAGACAACAAATGCCTGGTGCAATTCTTAGAACGGTTACTGCTGCCACAAAGGCAGGTTATCAAGATTTAAGTGAGTTAGAACGTGGTGTTATAGTCGGCGAACGATCGATGAGACACAGCATCTCGTAGCGATGAAGTGCAGATTTTCCCCTACGACCATTTCGCGAGTTTACCGTGATTATCAGGAATCCAGTAAAGCATCAAATCTCCGACATGGATGAGTCCGGAAAAAAGATTTTGCAATAAGGGACCAACGACGCCTGAAGAGAATCGTTCAACGGGATAGAATTGCAAGGCTTCCGGAAATTGCTGCAGATTTCAGTGCTGGGCCAGCAACAACTGTCAACGTGCGAACCATTGAACGAAACATCATCGATGTGAGCTTTCAGAGTCGAAAGCCCACTCGAGTACCCCTGATGACTGCACGACACAATGCTTTACGCCTCGCCTGGGCCCGTCAACACCGACTTGGTCAATTCCAGCAGAACAATGCGGCACCCCACACGTCCGGAATTGCTACAGAGTGGCTCCAGGAGCACTCTTCTGAGTTTAAACACTTCCGCTGGCCACCAAATTCACCAGACACAACATTACTGAGCATATGCTGCATGCCTTGCAACGTGTTGTTCAGAAGAGGTCTCAACCCCTCGTACTGTTAAGGATTTATGGACAGCTCTGCAAGATTCAGCCGGCCGGAGTGGCCGAGCGGTTCTAGGCGCTACAGTCTGAAACCGCGCGATCGCTACGGTCGCGGATTCGAATCCTGCCTCGGGCATGGATGTGTGTGATGTCTTTAGGTCAGTTAGGTTTAAGTAGTTCTAAGTTCTAGGGGACTGATGACCTTAGCAGTTAAGTCCCATAGTGCTCAGAGCCATTTGAACCAACCCCGGCATAGCTGCATCCGGAAAAAGATTCTGCAAGAACATGACCGACGACGATTGGAGAGAATCGTTCAACGTGACAGAAGTGCAACCATCCCGTAAATTGCTGCAGATTTCAATGCTGGGTCATCAGCAAATATCAGTCCGCGAACCATTCAACGGAACATCACCGATATGGGCTTTTGGAGCCGAAGGACCACGCGTGTGCCCTTGATGACTGCACGACACGAAACTTTACGCCTCGCCAGGGCCCGTCAACACTGACTTTCGATTGTTTAAGGCTGGAAACATGTTGTCTCGTCCGACGAGTCGTTTGTACATGTCGGCAGAGACTGTGCAAGCTGGTGGAGATTCTGTAATGCCGTGGGGGGTGTCCTGATGGAGTAATATGGGACCCCTGATACGTCTGGATACGACTCTGACACGTGTGTAAGCACCCTGTCTGATCACCTGCACCCATTCGTGTCCGTGGTGCATTCCGACGGACTTGGCCAATTCCATAAGGACAATGCGGCACCCCACACGTCCAGAATTGCTACAGAGTGACTCTTCTGAGTTTAAGCACTTCCGCTGGCCACCAAACTCCCCACACATGATCATTATTGAACCTATCAGGGATGCCTTGCGACGTGCTGTTCACAGGGGGTCGCCACCTCCTCGTACTCTTACGGATTTACGGACAGCTCTGCAGGATTAACGGCGTCATTTCCCTCCAGCACTACTTCCGACATTAGTAGAGTCCACGGCACGTCGTGTTGCGGCACTTCTGCGTGCTCTGAGCCACCCTATACGATGTAAGGTGGGAATACAAGTTTCTTTGACTCTTCAATGTAGCTGTGAGGACAAAATTAAAACTAGGATCTTGACACAGGATACTAGAACGCCAGGATCGACTCGCAAATTGCCAGTCCTGCCGTAGCAAAAAAACCGGCACGAAACTTCGTAGCAGATTAAAACTGTCTACCGGATGGAGACTCGAACTCGGGACCTTTGCCTTTCGCGGGCAAGTGCTCTACCAACTGAGCTACCCAAGCACGACTCACGCCCCGTCCTCACAGATTTACTTCTGTTATTACCTCGTCTTCTACCTTCCAAACTTTACAGAAGCTCTCCTGCGAACCTTGCAGAACTAGCCCTCCTGGAAGAAAGGATATTACGGAGACATGGCTTAGCCACAGCCTTCGGGATGTTTCCAGAATGAGATTTTCACTTTGCAGCGGAGATACTGGCAGAAGTAAAGCTGTGAGGACGGGACGTGAGTCGCGCTTCGGTAGCTCAGTTGGTAGAGCACTTGCCCGCGAAAGGCAAAAGTCCCGAGTTCGAGTCTCGGTCCGGGACACAGTTTTAATCTGCCAGGAAGTTTCATATCAGCGCACACTCCGCTGCAGAGTGAAAATCTCATTCTGAAAACCGGCACGTATCGCAGCCCAGAAAGAGACGTTCTGTGTTCCCTCCAAAACCGAGAGGCGGCCCCGAACGTGGGCAGGCGTGGCAGGCCGCCAGCCGGTGTCGCCCTGGACGGACGAGTGGGCCTGCGGGGGCGCCTCCGGCGGGCGGTTTCTGCCAACTCTGGCACAGCCAGCAGCGCGGCCCGGCGCTCTGCCCCGCCGACACACACAGAGGCCGCCAGCAACGAGGGGAGGGGCCTGTGAAGCGGTCTGGCCGTCGCGGAGCGGCGGAAACTTGAGAGGCGGACCGTGTGCGACCGTGGGGCCCTCTGCCGCTTCCACTCACTGCGCTCGCCTCCTTCCGGGAAGGTCCCAGACTCGCCCTGTCTCGGCCGAGTGCAGCCGCCGCTTAAAAGCGAGCGAAACGCAGACTGAGGAAAAAACACCCGTCCCCTCACAGGTGAAATTCCCCACTTGCAGGTAATCCGAGGTCCGTCACCGATTCTTGCCTCGTATTCCGTAACGGAGCTAAAATAACGAATATAACACAGTGGTAATGTAGGAAGTGATCAGACGGATGTGCTACCTGACACCAACTTTGTAAAATACTGCCAAAGACGCTTCTCACAAAGAGGTCTAAATGATTGTTTCAAAAATATCCAACGACAATCTGTTGTCATTTATCGAGAAAGTACTTCACCGCTACATCGGATATGCTGTGTCCCATCGCTCGTGCGCCATCTATAACACCACGTCCTAACTCACTTGAATCTTGATAACCTGCCGTTGTAGCGGCAGTAACCGACCTAACAACTCCGCCAGATACTTGTTTTCTTATACGGACGTTACCGACCGAAGCGCCGTATTGTACCCGTTTACATATCTCTATATTTGAATACACGCGCCTATACCAGTTTCTTTGGCGCTTCAGTGCATTACTTTAGTCCGGGAAGTGCCGAAGCTGAGTCAAATAATGATGTATTTTTGTACATCTTTCAGTCAATCGAAGAGGCGACAGTTGCGTATCACTACGGGAGTCAAGTCGACATCGGGACATTTCGAGTGAAGAGCTTAAGGAAGCGAGTTCTGGAAGGAGAGAGACCTGGATGTGGTAACGAGCGGTATTCGACGATGCAGGTGTTTGATTCTGGGCGCTGTATGGCCCCTCCCATACTCAAACTTCTCAACGGACTTTATGTGTCGAGAGGTCTGAACGTGCTCCAGAGTAGGACTGCTGCTTTTTCCACTTGTTTTACGTAACTGAGGATAGAGTATGAGTTACTATTCTTTGAATCGTGCCTGATAATCTGTAAATCATCATCTTGGACTCTGAACTGTTTTGAGCTGGTGAGTATATCCTGTATTGCTTATCTTTGATTAGAGTTTAGTTCGTGGATGTGGCTACCATTACCGTAACGCTCTCAAAAAAACATTACTGCATTTGATAAGGGTAATTTTTGTCTGTATTTCAAGTGCATATCGTTGGACCACTTCCCGTTTACCTGAGATGTTCTTTCTTGAATAAAAATTATTCAGTACAATTCTCTGTCGTCTACATCGTCAATTACAGGCTTGAGAACAGAACCCTTGTTATTAAATTATTCGTATAACTTTTACAAACGAGCCGTGAATGTGTGAGTTTCTTGAGTTATCGTCAAAACAGTGCGTCGCACATACAGCATGTGCGTCTTCCGTCGTATGTCAGCCTGGCCCAACTCCCCCAAAAGAACGAGGCTTTGTAACCACCTCATACTGTAGGCGAAAGATTGTCTTTTGCGTAAGAAACGACGAGACAGTAGCTGTAGTTTCTTCGCCGTCATCGAGGCAAGCGGATAAACTTGTGCCACGTAATAAGCTTTGCATAAAACGTATGTATCCAGTATTCGGACTTTCTGGAGCAGAGTAAGAGAACGCCTTTCATGCTCTAGTATCGCTCCCTGAATTTTTCCCGTATCAGACTTCAGGTTGAGCGTCGCCACTTTGAGTGGACAACGATCAATTATGATAACGAGGGACGTATGCCGATCCACCGCAGTAGCCCACGGAACAACTGCGTTATCAAAGCCTTGCAAAGTAAGAAGCCTGCATTTACCTTCATTAAGTAGTGCACCTGAACTTCGACAATAATCGTCCCTTACAGCCTTCCGTCGAGGTATCTCCGCAGAATTGCGGAGTAGAACCATCACATCATCTACGTATGCACCAACAGCTATAGTCCCTCCGGACATTTCAGCTGGGATGCTAAGTTCCGAAGTAGGGGCTCCAGAGACAACACAAAGTCATTGACAGCGGACTTCCTTGGGGCACTTCCCGACGGATATTTATCGGGGGTGTCAGTTGGCCATTAACAACCACCGAAGCTGAAATACCTGTATACAAAGTTGAGAGCACTCGCCGTGTGTCAGCAGTAAAACCAACTCCCTCCAGAATCCGAAGCAAGAGGTCGTGATTAACACGACCAAATGCCTTGTCAATGCCTAGGAAAGCAAGGACACAAGGGACGAACGTTACAGCAGCAACCAAAACCACGTCACGACACTCGACTATAGGAGTAAGAATGGTACGACCAGATACGCAGCTCGATGTTTGGTAACGATCATCTCCATGAGAGTCGACATCCTCACTTCAGTCTTATAATCAAAGTTTAACAAAGTAACTGGGCGAAAGCTACCAGGGGAAGCCAGTCCAGGGCGTTTCTGGATTAAAACAATTTTTCGCATTTTGAACGAGGTCTGCACTACTCTACCCTGTAACACTTCATTCAGAAGAGACTTAAAAGTAGTATCCAACAGCGGCCAAAAGCGCACTTAAAAGTCCATCCAGACCTGGAAAAACACCGATCAGTGACATTTTAAGATACAAAAGTGGCATTCTGAAATCGTGGACTGGAAACGATGACCTCACCAGTAAGCGCGGTTTCCCCAACACAGCAGGCTTAAAAGTCGGCATCCGAATGGTTCTGACGTGCTCGCAGCAATACCTCGACAGTTTGTGGACTTCTGATCCGCGAAAAAGCACTCGGAATCGCCAAGGAATTGGGTCTTAACGATTTTAAGGCATCTGTAGGGTGGTTTGACAAATTTAGGAGTAGACACATCATCTCTTTTCTAACCATGTGTGGCGAGTTCAGTCCAGTGGACGAAAACACCGTGTCAGACTGGCAAAAAAGGATAACAGGAATTTGTGAGGGTTGTGAAGAAAGAGGTGTCTTCAACTGTGACGAGGTTGGTCTTTCCTTCAGAACTCTTCCGAGTAAAACGTGGCCCCTAAAGGTGAAAACTGTTCAGGAAGTAAAATTACAGAAGAACGACTCACTGCTCTACTGTGTGTTAATAAAACGGGCGAATGTGACGAGCCTTTTATTACTGGCGACACCGCGAAGGGTACTGGCTTGAGTAAACTGAACATGCTCTCGGATGATTTGAGCAATAACTGACTGAATGGTTGCTGGCATTTGATGGGAGAATGGACAGACAAAGAAGGTAAGCAATTATTTGGATAATGCCACTTCCCACTGAAATGCTGCACTAAAAAATATGAAAACAATCTCCTTGCCGCCAAGTCCAAGTCCACGTAGCCAGCCACTGGACCAGGGGATTGTTCAGAACTTCAAAGCGTTTTGCAGGCAGAAAGTGCTGAGACACATTTCGTCTCGAATGCACGGCGTTGAACATGGATATGAACTTGGAAAATCTATAACCGTACTGGATGCAATTCTGTGAATTTCTTCAACCTTACAAACCAGTAACATGCACCACACTCAGCAGCTGTTTCAAGAAGGTGGGGTTCGTTTTTAATGGCCGTGCTTCAGCGACTGACGACGGTGTCCGAGAAAGCAACCTCAGGTGACACGAGCCTAAAGTTCATACTTTAGCAGAGGAATTTGGTGGACCAGAGGGACATGATGCACTGTTCACAGAAAGTACATCAACTAGCATAAATGAATTCGTACAAGAGCTTCATCAGGAAGGGTGTGGTGACACTGTCGAGAACCGACACCAAAATCAGGATGAAGATGACGTAATGCAATCGCACTTTACTCCACTAACAAATAAGCAGGCGGTGGAAGATGTAAGAAAATTGAAACACCACTTTTTAGTGAGAAGTGATGAAGAGGACTCAGTTAACATTAACATTTGAAACACATATTGAAGATATTTATAAATAACTACCTGGTTCAGAAAAAAATACGCGATGGTTTCAAACCAACCTTCCAGAATGCATTAAAGAAATTTTAGTATGTCTGTGGCGATATGCTAATGTAGTACTGTACTTAAATAAAGGTAAGTTTCCACTACTTCACTTATTCAACTGTAGAGCCCTTTTCTGTCTACAGAACATTGACTGTACTGTATTCTATACTGTATTTTTATCCTTTTCTCATTAGTGGACACTCCTTGAAGCGGATAGTTTCGCCATAGGTATCCGTTATTCAGACGTTTTACTGTATTTTAACAAGACACTTGAAAACGTTCTTGTAATGGCATTGCATCATACGACAATTTATTGTTTTTCCAAGAACCTATTATAATTCAAAACAGTGAGCAATTTATAGAGTGATTGCTATCTAATGAACAAATCATTGAGAAATTTATAGATTGATTTCTATAAAATTAACAATAATGTGGGCATCAAAAATGCGTAGACCATTTACGTACTGTATCACGCACATTGCTAGTATCTTTGTACTTACCTGAAGACATATCTTTGAAAAGCTTTGACTTGGTTAATAGTGGACGAGCGGTTCTAGGCGCTACAGTCTCGAACCGCGCGACCGCTACGGTCGCAGGTTCGAATCCTGCCTCGGGCATGCATGTGTGTGATGTCTTTAGGATAGTTAGGTTTAAGTAGTTCTAAGTGCTAGGGTACTGATGACCACAGAAGTTAAGTCCCAAAGTGCTCAGAGCCACTAGAACAATTTTTTTTTTGTTAATGGCAGATTGTATAACTCCTTGCAGATAAAGTCTTCATAATGATGTTTAACTATTACAACTGCTTCAATAGTTTCAGCGGTAAAACGGTTCTTCTCATTAATCCAAAGGGAACTCACAACTGAAAATACTCTTTCCAGAACAGCAGTTGTGACTGGTGTAGCAAGAGCAAAACTCACAAGCGTCTCTCTATTTTCACATGAAGTACCTGTACTTTTAAGGAGGTGGAATACATCACACTATCTCTTAGCTGTTTCCAAATTAGCTTCTTCCCATTCCTCAAGTTTCTGCGACGCAATGTTGTTCACACATCCTATCTGAAATGTTGCACATCAGTCTATTGTCTTCAGAATTATCAGAAAATTTAAAAGTTCAGCCCAAGAAACAGAATTTTCTAGCTTTATACAATGAAATGATTTCAAAGGTTGAAGTGGAGAACTCCATTTTTCCAAATAAGTCAGTTGAGTGTCTTAGAATAAATTGATAACAGGCTCGTATTTTGACTGAGTAAAAATACTTTCTTTTCCAAGTTAATTAAAAATGAAAACATTATTGAAGTTTGAAATTTGCCAAACTTCCTCTTAAAGGCTTTTTTCTTTAACTTTTGCAACTTCTGGATTGAATTTAAAAACATTTTTAATTGACATTGTGTGAAATGAAGCCAAATAAGTGACTGTGGCTTTTCGAAAAATTGTTTCAGCAACGTAGGACACGTACCCTGAGATAGAAAATAGGATTTCCAAGGTTCATACATATCAACTCCTCTTAAAAACTCCTCTCAACAATGTCAACAATCTAGTTTTAATGCTACCTAGAACATTTTTGTATACAGTATCAAGGAAATCACAGAATGATTTCAGTTCATCCATGTCAAAATATTGACAAATTTAATTCACTGTTGTTTCTGCGTCAGTGGGAAGAACTTCTTTCTGCACTTGATCTCCAGTGTGTACCACATGGACTGCACAACGGCTGCTTTCAATGTTCACCTCGAGAACACTGTTGAGTTACGAACAGACAATGTTTGTTCCACCCATCTTGTGGCCAGCAAAGGTGGTATCACAATTACCTGCCAAAACGTGACAATCGTGTCAACTATATTTTTAATTTTTAAAATATGCAGGTTATATCCCAGCTAATAATCCTGCCGTTTCTCCACCGGTGTTCGGAAGACAAATTACTTTGCACTGCACACCTTTCGCAGTAATAACTTTAAGCTTTCGTGATTTCGTGCATCCAACATGACAGACAAACACTTAGCATTTTTAAAACGCTCACTAAAATCGACTCCTACTTTGTCTTAGAACATTCAAATTTCTTCTCAAACTGCCCTCTGACGAGAACAGTGGTGCTGTCCATTGAACGGAAAGAACAATTGTGTTTTGTGGTATGGAAGCCAAGCAGGACTTCTTCCGCAGCGATACGTTTCTGTTCCTCTATTTGTAGTATGTGGCATAAATTTCACTTTGATACGCCAAACTGTCCCACAGAAAAAGACTCTACAAAGAACGAAATGAAAAACGACTAACGGATAAAAGAAAAACCAAAGTACTTTTTCGGGCTATGTAATTACAAATTAAAAACTCTCCGTTACTTTCCTTTAATCGCACCGTGAAGCATTGTTTCTTTCCACGTCTCATGTCTTCATTGTTATAGGTCAACACAAAGAACGCTACTTCTCTTGGCTGTGCGTCATTTCGACTGTCAAAACGTGTCACGTAAGTGGCCGTAAGTTTTCCTTGGCTTCACCTACAAGCACACAACTTTTCCACCGCTAACATTTTCAACCTGATGCGCCAAAGTCTTCCTCTCTTTGTAGTTTATCCGTACTTAAAAAGAAAGTTGTGCTGCCAGAAATTCTCGCAGAAACGGCGATCAGTCGCTTCTTTTTATTTATGTGTTACGTTTTGTCGACACGTCCACCATGTTCAATGAAAAATACTGAACGACAGAGCGTACATTGTACCTTCGTACAGTCGTGGTTTACTTCGACAGGGAACTCTCCTTTCATGGTTTTAGGGGAAGAACACTTTCTTCTCCTCGTACAAAACGGGCACGAGTTTCCCTCACATGCAACAAACAACAGACAATGGAGGGCACTAAAGCGAGCCTGCCGAACCCCGTGTTGCAACTGACGGCTACTTCTAACTGTTGTCCCTAACAGTCTGAAGACATAGTGTCGGCTGCATCTGCGCGCCTCCCCCCGTCGGAGGTTCGAGGGGCGTGTGTGTCGTCCTTGGCGTAACTTAGTGTAAGTTGGATTAAGTAGTGTGTAAAGCTTAGGGACCGACGAGCTCAGCAGTTTCGTCCGATAGGAACTTAACACCACCACCTCGGTTGCATCTACTACAAATTTGTCATACAACAGTGAATAGCTAATCCGTAACTATGAATACAATTGAACATTGATAGCACTTTAACGTTCTTTAACGACAACTTGTTACATCCGTCCTTCACTTCTGGGGTAGCAAATGATCGAGACGAATGACGAAGCTCGCGCATAAGTCACTGGCAGTGAGAACGACGACGGGAAATCATCTGTTCACACCCGTCCTCATCCCGTGACCAAAATACAGCGTCTTCGTTCCCTCTTTGCGTTCACCGGAAGCGGTATTTGGTAATCGGTTCACGAAACCCGGTTTTGGGAGCCCCATGTAGGAGGGGGTTTGTGTCAGCAGCTGTATAGCGCGGGACGAGATGAACGGCCTGTGGCGTGGATGGGACGCAGGCTGTAGAGTGCTGCAACGCTCATTGTTTGACCGGCCACGACTCGCCTGTTGACGGGGGGACCGAGCCGCTCGTGTCCGGCCCCACACGCCTCGGCTCGGCCACGCACTCGCCCCCTGTCTGCTGTCCGGATTCCGGACACGCGGATAACCGAGCATCACCGGTCACCGCTGACGTCTCACCTCGCCTCGCCCCGGCTCTCTGCACTGCACTGTACTGTACAAATCCAAAGCCTCTCTCTCTCTCTCTCTCTCTCTCTCTCTCTCTCACACACACACACACACACACACAATGTGTTTATCTCTATCCCTCTCTCTTTTAATACAAAAGTAACGCTTCCAAGAACGGGTACGTGGCACAGCAACATTCATGCAGCACTTGTTAAGTTAAATGATATTTCAGTACGGTCGAGGATAGAAGACGAGTTTCATTTCCGAACAGAAGATATATTTTTCCTTTCATTAACAGGAAACATTCAGTAAGTGCTGTCCCTCTAATCTAGAAGACAACCATCATCATAAAGAAAGCATACAAAGAACATTAAACATTTACAGACGTAACTTGTCATACTTTTCACTTGTTTGTAACAGAAACAAAATTGACGTTATTGTTGAAACTTCCTGGCAGATTAAAACTGTGTGCCCGACCGAGACTCGAACTCGGGACCTTTGCTGTGAGCACCGGCCGGGAGTCGTGCTTCGGTAGCTCAGTTGGTAGAGCACTTGCCCGCGGAAGGCAAAGGTCCCGAGTTCGAGTCTCGGTCGGGCATACAGTTTTAATCTGCCAGGAAATTTATATCAGCGCACACTCCGCTGCAGAATGAAAATCTCATTCTCTATAGTTATTGTTGATCACCAGTAAATCACTAACGCGTTCCGGATTTAATTGGCGTGGCCATATTTTAGTAACATGCCGGCTTTACTAAAGCATCTTTCACTAGGTGCGCCTGTTGCTAGGATATATAAAATACGTCTTTCAACTGCAGCCAGGCCTGGCAGATCTGTTTCATGTCTGCTCCACCACTTTAAGATGTCATCATCATCATCTCCGGGGTGCATTAAAATGCAGAGATCTACTTCATCTGCTGCGGATGATCTGTTGTTCCTCCATTCCTTGAAACGATATCTCTTTCTGGCTCGTGATGACAAAGTACTTGAAGCATCTATGATAACAAACAAAAGAAACAAGTAATACAGAACTGATGTGGAAATCATCGAAACGTTCCCGTAAAAACGAGGTGTTTTACGTACATTGGCACCCTGGTCGGAGACAAAAACAAAACTGTGCGACATGTCAGGCGAAATGTCCCAATCAGCCATCCTACCTTCAATTTCTTTCATAATATTTACTCCCGTCCTCTTAACGTCCGAGAATTTTATTGTAAATGAAACATTGTTCACAAGAGACCAGTCTGTGTTAATGTAATGTGTTGTAAGCGTCAAATAGTGCACCTGATTACGCGAATCAGTCTACATATGAACTGTCGTAGCACATGTCTTATTAATAACTTCCGCAATAACAGAAGGGATTATGCTGTTTCTTATTGCATCAGCTTGTTCTTTGACATGTCTGCTTATAGTAGAGGGATGTGGCATGACATCTGCCACGTTAACTTTTCCATAATGCGCACCTAGATGTATTAATTCTTGGCCTAGTTCTCTGAAACCTTCACCGGAAACAGCCTTAAAAGGACTGATATCTTTAGCACGTATTGCAACACACTTTGCTGTAGTACTATTTTTTATTATTGCCGGTGTCCCTCAAGGAGCTGTATCTTTCTCAGGTTTCTTGCAACTATGTTTCTTTAGATGAGTGGTTCCCCACTCGAAACACAATAATGTTGAGCAGTTTATGCTTGATACGTACCCAGTAGATGCACTGTTTTCGTCTACAACCAACAGAAATGTACTCCATACTTGACTTTTGAGACCTTCCCGTTTCTTCAATGTGTAAACATTGGTTTCAATCTTACGTCTTACTGCACTGGGTTCCTCGCGCTGCATGATTACAGGGAGAGACACACCACAAATGAGAAGCCCGTACTGGCTGCAGTCTCACACGGATAATGACACGTGTAATGTGTTTGCAGTTACGTGCTACGTATCCGGTCACGGCTTCTATGCTCGGTCGCTACAACTAGTGCGGGCAGCCTATCCAGTTAGGGTGTGCTCGCCCCATCTCTTATTTCGTGCTCGCCTACTCGGTCATGCAGGACTCTAGCAGGCAGGTCCGGCCGTGCCGACACCGACGTCGACGCCTCGCCCGCGCTGCCGCAGCCGTTCCCTCGCCTGCCGCGGGCCGAGCTGGCAACGCCGCCCCGTGACGTCAGAGCCGGGTGGGGTCAGCCGCGCGCCCCGGCTGTCTGTGCGGCCCAGTTGTGAGGGAGCGGCCGAGGCGAGAGGAGCGTGAGACCTGCCTTCAGAGCTTCTGCAAATCTCTCTTCTCGGCGAGAACACCAGAGAAAGGTAAGGCGGCCTGCTGCTGGTTACTGGAATTTCTGGAAGCTGCCAATGTTCTGCACGCTTTAGGGTGGTTTGTCCCTAATGTATTGTCTTACTTTTAAAAATCACGATGGCTACGAACAAAGCGACGGCGAACACGGTGTTAGGTTGCTTTGAGTGTTCAGTAATTTATTCCTGGTTATTTATCGCCTTGCCTTTTAACCCGTCAAAACTTGAGCGAGAATAATGTAGAACGGATGAAAAATACCGCCACATTCAGTCGGGTAGTATTTCCATGCGCCAGTGTAGATTTCTCCAGAATTCTCGTTCCAAAGGTACTTAATATGAAAACCTCCCGTTCTTGATTATGTTCGTAGGACGCAAGTTTGCGAAAACCATCAAACTCGGCACTTGTGACTGGGTGAGTTCTATGGCGACACGGCGTCTGCTGCCACTGGTTCCAGCAGCCGTGGTTGTCTGTAACACTGGACCGCTAGCCTGGAACTGGAGGTCGGCTACAGCTTGCCTAGCTAGCGGTTTGCACGGATGACAAAAATTTGTTTTTCAATATTTCGCTTACCTTTGCCGACTTTAAACATCTAAAATGTTGTCCTACCGTACTCATTTAGAGGTCTAATCTGACATTACGGGTTTCACACAGTATGACGGTAACTTGGTGTGTCTCGAGGTGACGTATTTCATGGCGGTGAAATACGCGGACGTTATTCAGCCAGTCTTTCAGAATGACGGCAGTTATTCTCACACACACACACACACACACACACACACACGTGAAGTAGCACATTTCGTCGGTTATCCAGTCACCTTCGGCATCAGACTTAACGTTTTAGTTTATTACTTCATTGGAAATGACCCTATATTGCCAACAGTTTGCTGACATTATCCACGCACCCCATACGAAGTGTTGGCAAAATTACGTCGTTGTACAGATATTACGTCAACACGTTTAGCCGCGAGAAAAACTGGCTTTTGTTTTGGCGACCTGGAAAACACGTTAAGAATAATTTCAAACTATCCCTAAACTACTTCTCGCCTACAGGCTTAACATCAAGTCTTACACACGTTAATTCGTCTGCAAAGTAATCAGGCGTCGGAAGTTTTGCGCATGGGCATTCCGAATACCGTGTAGTCCACTCGCGGATCACAACACGTGGCGCCTTGCCGACGTGCTCCTGGCCATGAAACGCAGCACTCGCGTTCATTTCACTACTTTTACGATTCTCTGGAGTTGAGGTTGCGATGCGCGAGCGATCTGTTGCTTTGCTTAATATCCTGGTTAGACTGAGGCGAAGATTTGATTGGTAGTTGGCGAATTCTTGAGAATTTATCCTAATGTTTGAGCCTCTTGAAGTAAACCTTTCGTATTGTTTATCGTTCTGTGACGTCATGTCTCCTAGTTTGAGATTACTAATGAAAGGGAAGCGATAACACACCACAATTTTTCTGCACTACACGACGCTGCAGCGCTTTGTCTGTCCGTTCTCGTGTTAATATTTGTCTGGTAAGAGAGCCTGGTGTTCTGCCCGTCTTGTCGTACTTGCGCATCAATCGCATCGTAAGTGACGAAAGAATGAATATTACCGATTGTGAAACTGTCACCAACTTCTGTACTTGAGGTTCAAATGACACGATTTAAAGTGCAGTGTAAATTTTTGTGTGCAGGCTATTGACGACGGTAGAGAAGAGATTTAATTTCTCATTTCCAGTGCAATAGTACCGAACGTGGAGGTAGATTTCTGTTGTCAGTTTCCGTCAGAGGAGTGAATCACGTCAGAATGGTAACATTTGTAGAGAGATTTGCTAATTATATTTGACTGAAACCTATAGTACATACTTCGTTTAGCCACTTCCTGTTAATGAAGCCTTACCCATTATCGATGTTAAGTTTCGGAATTACGCGCAGGCACTAACGTCTTACTCACGCAGTGCTGAAAATGTGTATCAGTTAGAGCGCACATCGCCATAAAACGCAAATTTGAGTACCACAACTATATAATTTTCAATTTGGACAATCGGTGTTGATGTACCGGTTTTCGAAGTTTTCTTCCCTGTCGCAGGGACAGGATGATTTGATAAGTCGCACGAATTCTGTGAATAATAATTACTCCGATATCGGTGCTCCAAATTGCTTTCACTCTTTTGACGTTGAAGTTTGTGTGGTGGTTTTCGTATTTATACTGGTCTATCAGAAAATATGCAACGCAATTGATGCACACCGTATTAAAGACCTCTCCAAAACGTCTCGTGTGTAGCGAGATTAGTTGTGTGGAAGTGTGGGGAAATGTGACGTTGACGGATGAACAGTAGCCGCAGCAGAAAAACAGTTTCATAAAAAGGCCGCCAGTTACTCGCGAATGTGTGGAATCCACGCTTTGAGTCACACATCGATTGCCCGTAATGGAGCACTAAGATCAGTTACGTCTTAGGAGTGTGTACAGTGTTTCTTGGTGCTTTTAATTCTTTAGGTGTTTTGTCCACGGGCAAAGTGTGTGACAGCTGCGTAACTTTCCTCAGTGCGGTGCTTGACACGGTACTTGGGCGGGCAGTAGACGCCACTCAGGTGGAGACGGTGGCGAGGCTGAGGCAGTCGCGGGGCTCCCCCACTGGGTGGCCACACTCACACGTTCAGAGGTCCGGCGTGGGCCGTCAGCTGTCGTATGGCCGCGAAGATCGGTAGCTATACTGTTGCGTCAATGGGGAACTGATTTACACTGGAAAGAAATTATTTCCAATTTTGGAAATGTTTCTACGAGTAATGGATTGGGAACGGAACGTGGAGAGCAAGGGCGAAACAAGTTGAGGAACGCAGAACGTTGATTTTATTATTAACCACCACTTGCACAATTTCCTTCAGTATGAGCACCGGAGACTTCGGCGAGATGTTGCACAGCGAGAGATACGCACCTGATAAGCTTTCATATAGCATATCTACCATGTTTCGTTGTTACACGTCAATTACAGCCCACATTGGACCTCCATGACTAGATGGCGTTATTTATAAACACCCAGTACATTCATGCCTCTGTTGGCGAAAAGCGGTTCGTAAAAATTTTGCTGTCGCGTATGTGGTCCATTTGGTCATAAATTATTTAGTATCTGGTCAGTTAAGAAAATAAACTGTTCTGATTTTCGTGGTGTGTTTCAGTTTTCTTCAAGCATCACCATTCGTTACGTCAATAACGAGCATCAAAACCGATTCAGGTATTAGTGAATATTGTAATCTCCAAATCCTCGAAAAATAAGAGAAAAATATACCTATTCAAGAAAGCAAATAAAAATTCACTTGACGCCTTCAGAGGCAATCTCTACTCATTCCAGATTAATAATACAAGTGTAGACCAGATAGGCTTAAATTCCAAGAAATAGTATCGGCAGCAGTTAAGAGATTCATACCGAATAAATTAACAAACGACGGAGTTGATCCTCCTTGGTACACAAACCGGGCCAGAACACTGTTGCAGAGACAACGAAACAAACGTGCTAAACTCAGACGCAAAATCCCCAAGACTGGCGATCTTTTACACAAGCTCGAAGTTTAGCGCGGACTTCAATGCGAGATCCTTGTAACAGTTTCCACAGCGAAACTGTCTCGAAATCTGGCACAAAATCCAGAGAGATTCTGGTCGTACGTGAAGTGTGTTAGCGGCAAGAAACAATCAATGCCTTCTCTGCACGATAACAGTGTAGATACTATCGAAGACAGTGCTGCCAAGGCAGAGTTACTAAACACAACCTTCCGAAATGCCTTCACAAAAGAATTCGAATCGAGAACAGTTGCCAACATGAGTAACGTAGAAGCAAATATCCTCGGAGTAGTAAACCAACTCAAATCACTTAATAAAAGCAAGTCTTCTGGTCCAGACTGTATACCAATTACGTTCCTACCGGAGTATGCCGATGCATTAGCTCCAAATTTAACAATCATATACAACCGTTCAGTCGACGAAAGATCCGTACCCAAAGACTGGAAAGTTGCACAGTTCACACCAATATTCGAGAAAGGTAGGAGTAATCCACTAAATTACAGGACCATATCGTTGACGTCGATATGCAGCAGGACTCTGGAACATATATTGTGTTCGAACATTATGAATTACCTCGAAGAAAACGGTCTGTTGACACACAGTCAACATGGGTGTAGAAAACATCGTTCCTGTGAAACACAACTAGCTCTTTATTCACATGAGGTGTTTAGTGCTACTGACAAGGGATTTCAGATCGATTTCGTATTTCTGGATTTCCAGAAGACTTTTGACACTGTACCACACAAGCGGCTCGTAGTAGAATTGCGTGCTTATGTAATATTGTCTGTTATGTGACTGGATTTGTGATTTCCTGTCAGAGAGGTCACACAGTTCGTAGGAATTCACGGAAAGTTATTTAGTAAAACAGAAGTGATTTCTGGCGTTCCCCAAGGTAGTGTTATAGGCCCTTTGGCGATCCGTATCTATATAAATGATTTGGGAGACAATCTGAGCAGCCGTCTTAGCTTGTTTCCAGATGACGCTGTCGTTTATCGGCAAATAAAGTCATCAGGAGATGAAAATAAACTGCAAAACGATTTAGAAAAGATATCTCAATGGTGCGAAAAGTGCGAGTTGACCCTAAATAACAAGAAGTGTCAGGCCATCCACATAACTGCTAAAAGGAACTCGCTATGTTCTGTTACACAATAAATGAGTCTAATCTTAAAGCCGTAAATTCAACGAAGTACCTAGGTATTGGCCGCGTGGGATTAGCCGAGCGGTCTGAGACGCTGCAATCATGGACTGTGCGGCTGATCCCGGCGGAGGTTAGTCCTCCCTCGGGCATGAGTGTGCGTGTTTGTCCTTAGGATAATTTAGGTTAAATAGTGTGTAAGCTTAGGGACTGATGACCTTAGCAGTTAAGTCCCATAAGATTTCACACACATTTGAACATTTTTTGGACCTAGGTATTACAATTATAAACAGCTTCAATTGGAAGGAACACTTAGAAAATGTTGTGGGGAAGGCTAACCAAAGATTGCGTTTTATTGGCCGGACACTTAGAAAATGTAACAGACCTACTAAGGAGATTGTTTGCACTACACTTGTCCGACCTCTTTTAGATTACCGCTGTGGGATCCTTACCAGATAGGACTAACGGAGTACATCGAAAAAGTTCAAAGAAAGTCAGCATGTTTTCTGTTATCGCGAAATATGGGAGAGGGTGTCACAGAAATGATACGGGATTTGGGCTGTAGATCATTAAAAGCCGGCCGCGGTGGTCTCGCGGTTCTAGGCGCGCAGTCCGGAACCGCGCAACTGCTACGGTCGCAGGTTCGAATCCTGCCTCGGGCATGGATGTGTGTGATGTCCTTAGGTTAGGTAGGTTTAAGTAGTTCTAAGTTCTAGGGGACAGATGACCACAGCAGTTAAGTCCCATAGTGCTCAGAGCCATTAGGTGACAATCTGCACTTCATCGCTACCTCGGAGATGCTGTGTCCCATCGCTCATGCGCCGACTGTAACACCACGTTCAAACTCACTTAAACCCTGATAACCTGCCATTGTAGCAGCAGTAACCGATGTAACTGGGCCACACAATTTTGTATAGGCGTTCGTGACCGCAACGCCGTATTCTGCCTGTTAACATCTCTCTGTATTTGAATAGCATGCCTATACCAGTTTCCTTGGCGCCTGAGTGTAAATCTGACCCCTTTTCCTCGTCACGCTTTGGAAAGAAGGATAGTTTTCGATCGCCTCGACTATAATCTAAATTCCTACGTTCCACGTTGTCGATAGTACTTAAAAGTATTCGAAATACGTTCAGTGTAAGTGTCTGCTCAGTGCGGAACAGAGTAAATCAATGTTGACGCGCGCCGCGAGTGGCAGCTTTCTTGTGACGCGCATGCGCAGTCTGCACGCCGCGGCCAGCGGCCTGCTCTGTGGAGTCCAGCCGCACCCTGTGAGGTGTTCAGAACACCTCTGCTGGTGGAACCAGTCAGCACACATCAACTCGGAAACTTGAGCGTTTCTCCTGTTGCCTTTCATTGCCACAACATGCTCGTCGACGAGAGACTGTATGGAAACCGTTGAGCCGCTCAGTGATACTATGCAAGACTAGAACTTTCTCTAGCACCAGAATTCTCTCAGGTACTCGGCAAGATGAGGTATGATGGTGGAAGTTGTATGCTTCGTGCTTTGATGTTTTTAGCACACGAGTTTCCATTAACTTTTCCCTGGCGACGTTTCAGCTTTCTTTCTTGACGCAAGACTGTAATAATCCTTGCTCCCTCAGCATTTTCCGAAATTTTGTTAGTAAACCAATCCTCTCCGTCCTTAATCGATTCACTCAGTTCGTATTGCTCCAGAGCGCTATTTACAGTCATTTGACACTTTGTCCATAATTCCTTTACGTCTATCATATGGAATCAAAATGATGACCATTCATTGTCTCAAGATAGGAACACTTGCTTATCTGCTCTTTCCATCATACGTAATCTCCTAACATTCCTGAGGGACTTACTGGGTTCTTAACCGTCGCCCCTACGTCGACATCATGATCATCAATCCCTGTCTCCATACTTAACAGTGCCGATACGTCAGGTGCCTTGGTAGCTACAGCGTCTAAAACATTTCCGTTCTGTGTCGCCCAAAACAGTTGTCGGAAAATGTGCAACAGGGTTCTCAAAAAAAATGTTCAAATGTGCGTGAAATTTTATGGGTCTTAATTGCTGAGGTCATCAGTCCCCAAGTTTACACACTACTTAACCTAAATTATCCCAAGGACACACACACACCCATGCCCGAGTGAGGACTCGAACCTCCGCCGGGACCAGCTGGCAGCGTTCTATCTCTTAGCTGACGCAAGTTGCCTTTCTATGACATGACATGCTCACATCTTTCAATTCGTCATTTTGACGTTCGTGCGATGGTTAGAGGAGGAACTACTGACAATATTCGTCGGTGAACAAGTTTCGGAAAAAGACAGTCGGTATTTCGGCCTTCCCTCTGTAATCCACTTTTCTATGCCGTGATGGTGAAATGCAATAACTCCATTCCAAACTAAACAGGTGCTGGGAGGTGTGAATATTACCAAACTAGTATCAGTTTAGTGAGCCATGGTTGTAAAATCCTGATACATATTATTTACAGGAGCATGGAAAAACTGGAAATAGTTGACCTCGGGAAAGGTCAGGTTGCGTTGCTGACAATTGTGGGAACATGACAGCAGTGACCCTATGACTTTACTTAAGGAAAGGCAAACCTATTTTTATGGCGTTTTTGTACTTCAGAAGTGTTGACTGGAATACTCTTACACTATGGAGGCAGCAGCTGTAAAATACGGAGCGAACGGTTGTTTACAGCTTGTGCAGAACCCAGACAGCAGTTAAAAGGGCTGAATAGCATGAAAGGGAAGCAGTGGTTGAGCAGGGAGTGAGACAAGGTTACAGCCTCTAGTCTACGTTATCGAGTCTTTGCACTGGGCAGTCAGTAAAGAAATGTGGAGAAGGAGTTAAAGTTGATGGAACAAAATTAAAGTTTTTGAGGTTTGCCGAGGACTTGGAAGAGGAGTTGAATGGAATGAACAGTACAACAAAAACGATGGAATGTACCAGAATTGAATTACGCGATGCTGAGGATATTAGATACGGAAATGAGACGCTAAAAGCAGTAGACGAGTCTTGCTTTTTACGCATAACTGACGGTGGACCGTGTAGAGGGAAAAAAATGGACATTGGTAACGGCAGAAATAGTATTTCTGAAGAGAAATGTTTAAAATTCAAATATAAATTTAAGTTGAGAGGCACCCACATGCCTTGCTCATACTGTGGCATCAAGCAGTCAGGCCTGCAAGATGAGTGGTCTGCCAAGCGAGTGGATTCATTTTTTTATTTATCAAGTAACATGAGCTCTAGTACTCACAATTAAATTACAAATGATTCTCCTGTTTGAATATTAACCAACGGAAACGGATAACGCACATCTGACTATTAATAATTTATACAACTCTGACTGTTCACCACACACTGGGAATACCACATTTTCTTTCTTATTTAACGGCTTTGATCAACACGTGTCCATCGCACTGAATATGAATGGCGCACACCTTATAAATCCTGGTTATCATGACAACATACTATTCGAAGGAAAAGGCCACCAATCTTTTTCTTTTCACTATCTTATTAATTCCGACAAATTCTATAACCTAAACACACAAATTCTATCACCTACAACAATAACACATGAGAAATTCCGCCCAGTCGGCATGGCTTTACATTGGTGATTCTCTATCTTATGGTCTTGTAATTATTTAACGCTACAGTGCACTTTCTGTATAGGATGGTGGATCTTTTGCTATATCTCACATTTCGACTCTCACAACCATCATCACGAGACTATCCTCCAGACCGAGCGGTACAAAAGGAGCATGCATAACCCACTACCTCTGAAACTACCTTGCTACTCTCCCGTGCAAACCACACATACTTAAATTACATGACATACACCACACTGCAACATGGAATACAGCACAAGGAATATTCACAACATTAAAATCACATCACTTTCAGCTTTCCCACTTCAATTAGTATTTATCCCAGTTTCACACGACACTGCCCCACTTCGTAATTTTTCTTTCCTACTATGAACACTGGAGGATATATGCACGCCTTCCTGTGCAATGCAAGCAAAGTGGCGTTGCTGGATAGACGGCTGACTCACCTTGCTTCTCTCTGAGTATTATAGTTTGAATCAAGCGTCACACGGAAACATAACACGCAAAGTAATATTAAGAACATATTCATCACACACGCGAGTCCTCAACTGATACCATGGACGAGTACTTCTCTTTATCCTTTGTCTCATACACAGATTGAGACTCACACAGTACTCACCACGTGGAAGTACTCGTCTCTAATTTCAAGTCCTGCACATCCCACTTCTTAAATATTTCCAACTTATAGTACACACGCTATTAATTCAGCTTAACTTAAGCACTCGGAAGTATTTCAACTTGTTGCTACACCTGGTTTCATTGTGACCGTTGGTCACTTTCGAAGATTACTACGATCCCCTTAATATTACCTGCCTGACATTTAATTCTCCCCACAAAAGTTCCTGAAACAGAGAAATTATTATTCCAAACTACTCTTAAGTATTTCACATGCATACCATGTCTCCACTCTTTTCTCTTTACGGAGCACACCTAAGACAGGTCTTAACAGCACAAGATCCAGCGGCAGAGTCCTGAAACATGGCCGTTCTCCAGGTCCTCTCGCACCTCTGTCGAGGTGGGGAAGCACCTTGCTACCGTATTGGTCAGCCACATTTCAGGCGCTCAAAGCTCAGGTAAATTTCATCTCTTTGGTTCCACCAAAGGTGGCCAAAGGATCGTCTCAAAGATGATCATCTATTCACATTCACTATCTGCGGTTAGCAGACGACCGTACATTCATTCATTTCACAGATCTCACCAAACTGGATGCAGGGATTAATTTTGTGGGAGTGCACATGTGATCAATTAAATAAATAAATTGTCATTCTTTCCCACACTGGTATTCGGCTTCGCTGTATTAATTGAAATTGAGTTATTATTAGAAAAAAATATGTTGTACTGACAAGAATGACGAACAATGGTGTTCCTATTTTCAATGTCGGGCGGTACTGTACCCTTTCAAAGTATGAGCAAGTCTTTCCTTGAAGGTATTTGTAGTGTAGCGATGTATGGAAGTGAAACATGGATGATAAACAATTTAAACAAGAAGTGAATAGGCTTTGGATTGCAGTGCTACAGAAGAATGCTCAAGATTTGATGAGTAGATAACGTAACTAATGAGGTACTGGATAGAAACGGCGAGGAAAGAAATTTGTGGCACAACCTGGCTAGATGAAGGCATCAGTTGACAGGACACATTCTGAGACAAGGGCTCACCGATTTTCTATTGGAAATGCGGAAGGGAAAGGGGGAAGGGGGGGGGGTGTGGATAGACGGCTTCGACACATTATTGACTTAAAATGGCAGCAGAAGTTAATAGTACCGGTGTTTCTGTGAAGTTGGTAGACTGAATTTGACTCCAAAATTCACAGACTGCTGCACACAGGACACTCTGCACGCCGATTTGGTGCATAACTGAGACTTTAAGGATAGAGTGAAGAAGATGAGAGCATTAAATGAAATCTCGTCGATATTCGACCCATCTATAAAAGAAGTATATAGAAAGTAGCATAACTTGAAGACACAACCCCTTTGCCACCTGCATCCACTCGCTTGTTGTTTTAGGAGTCTAGAAAAAGACGATGTGTAATTATTACATGTTCGATATACTTAGCTTGTTACTGTCCATTTTATGAGAATTAGAAAAAAAAAACATTTTTATAAGCATATCATTCTGTAAAATGCAGTTTATTTCAATAAAAATTTAATTTCATTGTTGTTTTCTCATACCTTCAAATAATTTTCCCTTTTCGAGACGTTAAAAATGGCTCTACATACATCGGGCACGACCAGAGAAATCGTGCTGACGGGAATATGAAAGAAATACATTCGGGAGTTGTATGAGTCTCCTACGAAGAAAAGATTTCAAAATTCAAACTTTTTTTGGTTGTATGTTTCACATAAATAAATGAAATGCCTATTTTATTCGTAGCTCACCGGTACCTATAAATCATGGCGTGACTAGCAAACGTTCCTTTGCTGAAATAGCAGTACCGAAGTTAGTGTCTCGTTTTAATATGACGGGCGCTATTAACATCAACAAATACTCCAGATCATTTGAGGACATTCTGCAACAGTTTTCAAAAGTATCCACGCTCTCGATACTAAGTTCTTGCAAAAGGTTATTACAGGCACCATTTTGCGATCTTCTCATTATCTACTCTCTAACCCCTATACTTCTATTTTCCTTTTTCACGTTTTGCATTACAATTACAAGAGCTGCAGCATATCTCACCCGCCTACTTGTCATTTTACACTTCGGCTGACACTCATAGTGATACTGAAAGCATATGTAAACAGTATCAGCAAGTTGTTGACGCAAGTTTCTTGCCAAAGAACTTGCGGAAAAATCTTGCTTAATTCTTGCGCTGCTGTGTAAACACGGATGCAAGCGGCTAGCAATAACTTGCAGCAATAACTTCTGCAAGCGACTTGCTAGTGTAAACCCAGCTTTACATCCATATTTACAGGCGTATTCAGTGACGCTGTAAGATAGTTACCAGTTTGATGGCTTGCTTCGGAAATTGTTGCGTAACATTACAGTACAATGATATTTGAGACTATTAATCCGTCACTTGTTGAATATTCTATTTTGTCAAAGTCAATTTTTAGCATCAAGACACGTCCCTTCGACCCCATACAACCGCTTGCGCTATGGAAGAGCCGTACCTAATGGCTGGAAAGTCACACAGGTCACACCAGTACTCGAGAAATGAAACAGGAGTAATGCGATGAATTACAGACGCATATCACTGGAGTCGACTTGCAGTAGTATTTTGGAACATATACCCTGTTCGAACATGAATTACTTCAACGAAAAGGATTTGTTGACACATACATTCAGCGTGGATTCGGAAAAGTTTTCTTTACTCGCACGAAGTAATGAGCGTTGTCGACAGAGGCTCTCAAATTGATTCCATGTTTGTGAATTTCGAGAATGTTCTTGACAGCGGTCCTCATAAGGGACTTGTAATCAAACGGCGTGCCCATGGAGTGTCTTCGCAGTTCTGGGACTGGATCCGTGATTACTGCCAGAGAGGTCACAGTTCGTAGTAACTCAAGGAAAGTCATCGAGATAAATAAGGGACGTGTTGGAGGCCCTCCGCTGATCCTGATCTGCGTAAATAGTTCAGAACACAATCAGAGCAGCGATCTTAGATTGTGTGCAGATGATGGGGGACGATGACCCGTTGGTGCGGATAGTGGGAACTGATAATGACAAGAGTGACGTCATCCACACAACCGACTAAATTACTTATACAGTACACCACCCGAATCTAAAGACAGTAAATTCGCATAAATAGCTGGGAATTGCAGTTAGGAATAACTTCAATAGTACCGAACACATGCAGAATGTTGTGGAGAAGGCGAACCAAGGACTGCATTTTATTGGCGGAACACTTAGTGGAACTAATAGGTCTAAAGAGCTAGACCGAGAGAGACTGCCTACACTACGCTTGTCCGTCATCTCCTGGAGTTTTGGTGCGCTATAAACGATGCTTACCGGATCTGATTAACTAAGGATATCGAAAAAACTGTATTAACCCAAACTGTGGGAGAGAGTCGCGCGTATGATACGCGAGTTGGGGTGGCAATCATTAAAACGAAAGCGTTTTTAGTTGCGGCGAGATCTTTTCAGGAAATATGAGTCACCAACTTCGCCCTGCGAATGCGAAAACATTTTGCTAATTGGCACCTACATAGTGAGATTATTCGTGTTAAAAATCTTTCGACGGTAACTCTTCATTTCTCCTATTTTAAGTGTTGATTATTCCAGCGTGTCACTGGGAAGTGGAACAGAAAAGAAAGTCTGAATGTAATTAGGTGAACCCTCTGCCAGGCTCTAAAGAGTGAATTGCACCACTCATGTAGATGTAGGAAATGTGATCTGGCATAAATTATATGATTGTTTCATCTGACGACTTTGCTGTATGTTACATGATGAAATACACGTAAGTTTTTGATACGAAATATCCTTACTGGTGCCACAGTACACACACACTGGTCACGCCAAAAGAAGATAAGCGCATGCATGCATGTATGTATGTTAGGTGTATCTTTGATGGACGTCATCGTTGGAACTACTCGATAAGCTTATACTAGAAATTTCACCCATGTTGAGTGTACGGCAGTAGAGAAACGTCTCCAGTAGGACGTCCACAACGACTGAAACTAATCTAGCAGCGGTTTTAGTTATAGTGGGCAGTGTTGCGAATGTTCTGATTGCATAATAAATACTTACAGCTGTGGAATTAGGACACAGAACAGTTTTTCAGCGGAGCTTGATAACTATTGTGTACCATTGCAAACAGCCATTGCAGAGGAGTCGAAAGACATAACGCGACCAGACAGTAACAGGGTAACCGCTCGCAAACCTCTTTCCCTGCGGCAGCGGGACAACTCCCGCACCCGCCTGCCCTGTATGTCGGCACACAAGAGAGCCGGGTGCGGCCCGCATGTCTGCCGCTGTGGCTGCCACGTAGTCTTCAGGATGTCGACATGGAGCGCCGACACGGGCCACGAAAGGACTCCGGACGGACGGCACTGCAGACTCGTTGTTCTGATCTGCCCGTTGACCTTCATTGGGAACGGGAGTGGCCAGAGTTTCCTCAGTCGCCTGGTGCCAGCGACCTGCGGTGAACGGCTGCTGCGACGGGAGCGAGTTCTGCCGCACAGCCCCTGTGGAACACTGCGGGTACCTCACGCGGTCCACATGCCTCTCCACCGGTGTGCGTTTTCAGATGAATCTGTATTCCGCAACCACTTAACGCCTGCCATTTCGGCGTTAGTGGGAAGACTGAAAGGAGGAGCCATGTTACGATCCTCCACTGTCAAATAACTTGGAAAATACTGTAAACTATTAATTCGTTTTCAGATATCCATATTTAGCGAAATATCGCCTGTAGAAATACGATGGATGCGTGAACGTAACCGTAAACTGACCAAGATCGCATTTTTCACTAAACCAGTGCTCTACGAGTGCCCTTGTGGTGACTCGAAACTCACGCAAGCGGTGGCCAAGATCGTTGCGTACCTCACGCAGCAGCACGCTGCCAGTGGCCAGCACACACACACTGGCGCCTTGTCTGGGCTGTTCCCGTGTTCTCGGCAGTGGCGGCACGTAGACACGGCCCTCAGTGAACCCCCTAAGGAAAAAGTCACAAGGCGTTACGTCAGGCGACCCAGAGGTCCAAACGAACACAGCTAGCCGCGGTGGTCTAGCGGTTCTAGGCGCTCAGTCAGGAACCGCGCGACTGCTACGGTCGCAGGTTCGAATTCTGCGTCGGGTATGGATGTGTGTGATGTCCTTAGGTTAGTTAGGTTTTAGTAGTTCTAAGTTCTAGGGGACTGATGACCTCAGATGTTAAGTCCCATAGTGCTCAGAGCCATTTGAGCCATCCAAACGAACACAGCCACATCATCTTCCACCCCTACGGCCAGTCCAGCGATGCGAAAGTTCGTCATTTAGGTAGCGACAGACATCGATGCTCCCATAAGGGGTGGCTTGTCTCGTTGGAACATGAAATTCCTGAATCCGGACTCAGTTGTGGAAACAACTACAACTGCAACATATAGAACTAAGAGGTACTCGCCATAGTTCTTTTACAGAATAAAAACGGCGCATTCAGATCCGTCTGTGACGCTGCACAGGAAACATTAACCCTCGGCGGACGTCGTTCAAGAGAGGCAATTTCATGAGGACTTTCAGTACGCCACACTCTCACATTGCGCAGATAAACTTTTCCAGGTAAGTGTTATTTGCTTAGTTGCCGAATATCAGCATGGGGGCGAAATGCCCATCCCCAACTGTGGCGCAAATCTGAAGGCGCCGGCCATAACATTCAGCTTTTACTTGTTGTGCGAGGTGCAGACGGTGTGGTCCCAAGTGTTGCCGCTGACGCACGGTCTTCCACACACTTTGCTGCGGTATTTAGAGTTGGCGGCTTGTGCCTGCTGTTGACTTTTTTGGATTGCGTACAAAAATCTCGTTCACCCCCCTCAACGGCTGCAGCTGCCACATTTGGTCAGATACCTCGCATCTCCCAACACGCGAAAAGTCTCCCCTTGCCTTGTCGGCATTTTGGCAAGGCGCTGAATTCTTAATGCCATCCAATCATATTTGTACACGTAATACTTCGGAAAATTTACAATTCGGGAAACGAGTCATTCATTTGTGGCAGGGGCGGGCAAACGTTGCACGCGGCTCATGAGCGCACAGCGCTGCACGTGTGCTGCTCGCGTGCAGGCGTCGACCGGGGCTGTGGCGACAGCCGGCAGGTTGCGGCAGTGTAGTGCCAGGCTAAAAAGCTGCGAACGTTGAAGCGAAGTGACCACTACGTAGTGAACGTTGTATTTCAATAACCGGAAAATGCAGAGTGAATCAAGGAAACGGAGAATTGTAGAATTGCTATCTTTTAAAAAGGAATGGGAGAATCATTTGTTCTCTGTGGAAAAACGTGAAAATTGGAAATGTATAATATGTGACAGTATTCTCGCTGGTGAGCGGAAGTTTAATATTGAACGCCATTATAATAAATTTCAGTATGTTGCCGTTCTTAGTGCAATAAAAGAGGAATTTCTCAAGCGATTTGGGGATATATCACACTTATGCCAAGGTTTTGAATAGTTCTCGAGAGAATCTGGTTTCTGTAGATGATATTCATCTCAGTTTGCAAATGGAATTAATAGATCTACAGTGTAATTCTCGTCTGAGAGACAAGTTCCTTTTGGCAAGACGTGTAATAGATCTTTATCGCGACTTTCCACAGCAAGAGTTTCCTCGTCTCCATCGTGAAGCCATGAAGATAGATGTTGGGCTCGACATACTTTTGTGAGAGATTTTTTTCTGTTATGAAAATTAATAAGTCTCGGTTAAGAGCAAACATCAGTAATGAAAATTTACGTAACTGTTTGCGTTTGTCTGTATGTAAAAATTTTGTTCCAGACATTAAACGTATTGTAAACTCCACCTGTGATAATTAAACAAAACGTATCGTAGGTAATAGGTACTCTTTCAAACCATGATTACTTTCAAACACTCCTACTAACCTTATTCCTCCATTTAATAAAACAGGCCAGGAAACAAAACGCATTACAGGGGAAGAAGCGGTGAGACGGTATGGTGGGGAGGGGTGAGAAGCGGGTGGCCAGCTTGCCCCTGTGTGCACGCAGAACACCTGTTAACTGCACACGTGCATGTGCACCGCACACGTGCAGAATTCCTGCCCGCCCCTGATTTATGGTATCTCTGTATTCCGCCTTCTATCTATCGTCCTTTGTTCCTACGCCGGTAACGCCACTGAGCGAATCAACTGGTGATTTCGATCTGCTTGCTGGTACTATGTAGGGCCAAGAATTATTTTGATTTTTACTCAGATCTCTTGACAAAATTGTATTTACGAATTCTTTCAATGATCGAGATAATTTCAGAACACACAATCTGCCTTCAAGGATACCCGTGACAATGTTTACAATCAAAGTACTTCTGTGTCTCTATAATTAATCACTGCAGTGCCTGATATTTAATTCACAGAATGTACTCCCACGTCGGTAGTTCCTGACCACACTGTGCTTACACTTAATGCACTACTTTAATATCAGTACATAGACAGTGTACGTTACTGTCGGGAATCTTCCCGTAGGCAATCAACGATTGCGTACGTACACTGTGAGTATATGCTTACGTTTATCGGACCCATATTACTCCTTTGTGGTACACAGTTTAATGATGTACGTACATGCAACCTGCGCAATTTCGCTTCTCACTGACGTGTCCATATACAAAGATCCAGGTAGCGTTAAGAGGTTGCGTGTAAGTCTTTCAATTCCAAAATTAGATCTAGAAGTACATTCTGTGCAGACTCGAGTATGAAAAACCACTGCACCAATGGCTTCATTCTTCTTGCAAAATAATGCTGAGGGATTTATGTACCAGTGTTTTGTAACACACAAATACCTAGCGTGTGGTGAGCTATGAGTGTTGGTATTCAATAACTTGTAATTGACGTCTTACCGACCATTAGTCCACTTACAGTATCATTGAAGTGTGGTTCCTTTCCTTGCGTAATATTCCGATTAAAAGCTTCGAAATGCCACAGTTGGTGATGTGACGCTCTTTTAAGGACAGTTGGTCCGTCATTATAGCGCTGGCTTGTACAGATAATGTAACTAATTTTCGTTACCACTCACGAATGATTCAGTCACTCGTTTGTTTACGGTTAGAAATGCTGAATAGTTAGTCAAATATCGTGATATCAAATATTGTTCTACTGACAGTTCAATAAAATATGCCCTCGACCTTGATGCCTTCTTCCTTTTGTCTTGTACATTTTTCCAACTCCAAGCCAACAAGTTAATTGCCAAGTCAGAGGTGCGATTTTAGTTTCCGTATTTATCAGTTTCAAACAGCTGTTTCTTTTTCTTTTCGTATTAAGACAATTAGTGTTGCATATTTCTTTATACCTGTTGGCTGTACAGATTATTTGCTCTTTCTATTATTTACATAAAAAATATGCAAGCGATCATTTCCACCTAGATAGACGTAAAACATGCAAGTTGTATTTGTGGACGGTTACTCTCTAATGCGTCTAAAAGAGAATTACTATCGTCTTTGTAATCTGTTTCCTAGGTGTCTTTAAAAATGTTAATTTAAGTTTTTTCTATTGGACTCGAGATTAATGAGGGAAAAATTGTGTTTACTTGAAATGAAGATGAGGGAGGTGATTTTTAATTTTTTTGTTAATGAAATCTTCATTTGAGGTTTATTATCTTTGTAGCAGTTTATCGTCGGCCGAGAACGAGTGGCAGCAAAGCTAAATACTCGAACCAACAACGATAGTGAATAATAATGAAGAATGCAAAAATAATTCCCAGACCCGTCCTGTGTGGCCGCGGTCCAGCAGATACCGCCACGTTCTGACACACCACGGCGGGGCGCGGATTTCTGAGCAGGAAAGCAACTGCTGGGAGGGAACCCACGACCCCTTACGTCGGTCCAGTAGTCAGGACTCTGTAGAGGACACGGCAGTCAAATACTGTCTCAACACGAGCAGAGGTCACTGGGAAGGTCTTGAAAAAAGTGTAGTAATTGGTGTGGTAGGGTGCGTTCTCACAGTATGAGATGCAATACCCACTCTTTACATGACGAATAGTTCACTGTTTCCAGTTGATGCAAAAGTTTATAAACGTGGCTTTTCTTGAACTAAATTTTTCAGACAGGAGTATACAAAACTACTACGGCTTTAACACTTTCGTGTGGTGACCTACATTGTTGACCGTACTGCAGTTAAGACTGAAGTGGCAGAAATTAAACTTGGTGTTTGACGCTAGACTAAGACTCAGCTTGTGGAGATGGCGTTTTGGTATAACGATATTCTTGCGTTGTTGTTTTGTAAGAAATTGCGCAGGTATATTGAGTGTTTGGTGGATTTTTTTCTTTGGACCTAAGTGTCGATATAAAGGCAGTAAATGTGGCACCAAAGCGCCGATAGTGTAAAACCGGATACGGCAATTGCCTGAGCCAATGACGGCACAGGTAACGCCCTCTTATTACAAACTTTGATAAATAAGCTGTGCGGAAATGACGGTTACTGCAGATACTGCTGCCACAAAATAACCGTTGCCGCCGCCGTTCTTGGCTCACCACAAGGGAGCAGACAGAGAAATTTAAGCTCTTGCATGGATACCAGAGCAGTACACAGTCAATTGAATGGCTAAAATGAACGGCCGGATCAAACGAATTAATTACGCTATGTGCTGCATTCTGTGCAAGACTGTAATCAAAATAACTGTGGGAAATGCAAGCGGCGACCATTTAGAGTTAAAAGGACTTGTAATGCCGGAAGTGCATGTAATGTGTTTAAGGATACACTCTGAATCTATGAATTGCTGTAGCCTTGACGATCGTATCCGATTTACACATACGGCGCTGTGTAGGTAATTTCTGTATTGACCAAAAAGGGGGGTGGACTGTGTAGAGCACGGTTTGCATTAAATTGCAAAGTAGGGCCTCGAGGTATTAAAGTAGGCGCTGACGATCTCAGTCTCGTGAGTGAGCGAGGCTGAGCGGTCGCAGAGTCAAACGGCGGACGGAATTGTTTATTCGGAATGCGGCGTTCTGCGGCAGGAAGCGTTGCGTGTGCTCGCTTCTCGGAAAAAAAGAAATAAAAAGCTGGACGAGGCGCGAAGGCCACGGCCGGCGGCGGCAGTGGAGGGGGAAGGGGGGTCTCGTGACGTCAGAGCCGCCGCCCCGCCAGTTCTGGAACAGTCGCTGGAGAGGCGGCGCTCCGCTGCTGGACGGCGGCCCAGTTCTGACGGCGCAGCCGGGCTTCCAGCAGCTTGCCGTCCGTCTAGTCCTGCCGCTCGGCGACAACACCAGAGGAAGGTGAGGCGGGCAGCTGGGCGGCTGGGCTCCGCTGGATTACTCGGAAGCGGCGGGTGTTGTTCTGCACGCTCTTCTCTCGTCTGTCGCGTGACTCGCGACAGAGCAACGTCAAGAAACTCCTCCCGTGTCTTACCTTAAAAAATTAGGGTCGGTTCGACTGGTGAATAGTGTGCTACATTAGCGTGTCGAGTGTTTACTATTTTATTACTCGTTATCGCCTCGTCACAGTCGTTTAATCGCTGATAACTTGAGCGAGAATAACGCGAAACGAACGGAAAACGGCCCCACAATCAGTTGGGCGGTGTTTCGATGTGCCCGTGTAGATTCCAACAGAATTCTCGTGCCACAGTTGTCGGACACGGAAACCACGCGTTCCTGATTACGTCACTGCAAAGAAACAACCAGTGTTCGTGGAACGCAAGTATGCGAAAATCATCGAAGTCAGCACTTGGGACAGAGTGAGTTTCAGTGCGACACGGCGCCCTACGCCTTTGCCTCTTGTCCAGCAGCCGTGGCTGCCTGGAACGCTGGACCTCCAGCCCCCCCCCCCCCCCCCCGCAAGCCGAGGGCGATTGCAGGTTGCAATTTATTTTTCCGTATTTCGGTTACTTCGGCCGACTTTAAACATCTAAAATGTTGTAATGTACTGATTAAGAGGTATAATCTGACACGCAGTAAGAAAAGTATCACATAATGATCTTGTGGTGCAGCTCTTCTTCTTGTCTCCGTGATTGCTAAGAAAATGGGATGAGAAGCTCCGCCTTATGCAAGGCACCTTTTTTCTTTGTTTCACCCATACATGTTTCAGCACTTTTGTGCTTTAGTCAGTGGGTTCTATTTCTATTTTTAACTGTAAATTTGTTCTTAACATATTAATATTTGTGTCGTTTACAGCATTATGTAAAAGTTGCATTTATAACTTAATTGGCGAAAAGTGGGTGTAATCATGAGTAACATACGTTACATGATATTATTGTCCACTTATTTTGGCAGCTGTTCTGCTACACAATATACAACTTGTCAACTGCTAACAGCAAAACGTAATTTATTTTCTGTTTGTTATGCATTTACGAACGGAAATAAGACTGTATCGCCTTTTCTTTCCGTAACTTACAGTTTTGAAGTTGTGGTACGAAATGGTTCAAATGGCTCTGAGCACTATGGGACTCAACTGCTGAGGGCATTAGTCCCCTAGAACTTAGAACTAGTTAAACCTAACTAACCTAAGGACATCACAAACATCCATGCCCAAGGCAGGATAAGTTGTGGTACGTTTTCCTGTATTGTTGGCGAAGTAAATAGGCTTACTTATGTGCCTGTGTTCGCGTGGCAATGCAGTTTTTCCGATTACTCAAAACATGGGCGGAGTTTTCGCTGCCATTACGTGTTGTTGCGGCTGTGTGGCGTTCGTTTGTTTCGTAGCGTGTTCTGCTGGGTGAGGCGCGCGAGCTTCAATTGCATTTGGCGTTAGTGGTGTGTGTGGTTTGCGTGTGTGTGATGAGTACTGGGGCAGAGAGAGAGAGATACAGAGAGAGAGAGAGATACAAAGAGAGAGAGAGATACAAAGAGAGAGAGAGATACAGACAGAGAGAGATATACAGAGAGAGAGATACAGACAGAGAGAGAGAGATACAGACAGAGAGAAAGAGATACAGACAGAGAGAGAGAGAGAGATAGATAGATAGATAGATAGATAGAGAGAGAGGATTTTGTGTGTGTGTGTGTGTGTGTGTGTGTGTGTGTGTGTGTTACTTGTATAGTTGTTCTATTGTAGCGAAGAGGGTTTTGTTGCACAGTGATGTGTATTCATTGAGTACTTTACTTCCTTGGGCTCTTGATTTTTGGATGTGGTAGTTTTCTTCTGTAGCTAATTTTTGGTGTAGGCTGCTGCCAGTTTTTAGGATGTGAAGGTCAGTTGTTGGGTGGTGGTTGTGTGCTACCAGGTGGTCTGCAAATGTTGAGTGTGTGCTATTGCTTTTCAGTGCTCTGAGGTGTTCATTATATCTGGTTCTGAAGGTCCTGCATGTTTGGCCCACATACACATATTGACAGCAGTTGCAAGTAAGTTGGTAGATGCCGGACTGGCTGTATTTGTCAGTATTAGTGGTATTTCTTCAGAGTCTGCTCTGTATTGTGTAGTTGGTTCTGTATGCTATGTTGAGTCCTTGTTTCTTTAGTATATTACCCACCCTGTGTGTGACCTTGTTGTTGTAAGTTAGTATGTGCCATTTGTTGCTTACTGTCTGCTAATTTGTTGTGTGATGAGTTGTCTTTGTATGTGTGTGTTTTTGATGGTTATGTGCTGTTTGTTTTTGTATTTTCTGGTTTATTTTGTCTACTCTCTTTGCGTCATATCCATTCACCTGTGCAATTTGCTGTATCGTGTTTAGTTCTTGTGTGTAGTCACGCTTGTTTGTGGGTATTTCGTTCAGCCTGTGAAGTAAATATCTGAAGCTGGCTTCTTTGTGAGATATGGGGTGATTGGATTGGTTGTGAGTAATGGTGCTGGTGGGTGTGGGTTTTCTGTAGATTGTGAATTCATGTTTGTTGTTTCTCTTGTGTATAATGATATCTTAGAAATTAAGTTATTCATCTGTTTGTGTTTCTATGGTGAATTGTATTTGTGGGTGGATGGAGTTTGTTATCATGAAGTTCTTTTATGCGAGACAGTGGTTCATCTATTAAGCAAATTATGTCATCTATGTATCTGTACCAAAATATTATTTTGTACTGTTTTGGTATTACTATTTTGTCAAAGATTTGTTTTTCTATCTGATTGAGGAAAATGTCAGCTAGGAGGCCACTGATTGGGGATCCCATGGGTAGTCCATCTCGTTGAGAGTAAAATCTGTTGTTGAATGTGAAGTAGTTCTGTTCTGTGATGAGCCTGAGTATGGCTAATATTTCTTGTATGTTTGTTGTGGGTATGTTTCCTTGTAGTTGGAGGTTTCTTTCTATTATGTTGATGGTTTCTTCTGTTGGGATGTGTGTGTACATTGAAATTATATCAAATGAAACCAATGATGCTGTGTTTGGTATGTTTCCATTTCTTACTTTGTCTAAGACTTCTGTTGTCAGTGTATTTGTATATTGTCTGCAGCAGAGTGTGTTTGGCGAAGTGGTATTTTGTGGCTTTGGTGAAGTTTATTAAGACATATGGGTATTCCGGGTTTGTGAACTTAAGGCAATGATTTTAGGGTGGGGGCCTTGGGATTTTACTGTATCATTTTTTTAATCTGTGTTTCTGTGAAAATTGTTTCTATGTTTCTCAGGGTTTTCTGTAACTTACTTTGGTATCGGTTTGTTGGCTCACTGGTTAATTCTATGATGTTGTTGCTTTGGATGAATTCTAATGTTTTGTGAATGTATTCCTGTTTGTATGACTACTATTGAATTACCTTTGTCAGATTTTGTGATGATGGCATTTTCTTGTGTTAATTTATTCTGTAGTTTTCTGTAGGTTTTTTCTTCAGGAGTCCTAGTGTTTTCTTTTATGGTGGTTTTGTTTTCTTTGATTATGTTTCTTATTTCCTCAGCAATTAGTTCTCTTGTTAGGTTTGCATTGAATTCAGGTGTGTTTAGTCTTTCTTGTTGCTTCATGATGTTTTCAGTTTCTGTTATGATATTTTCTACTGTCCTGTGTGACACCACTGTGTTAATGTTATGTTTGGAACCCTTTTCAAGTAGGCTGCTTTCTTGTTCAGATAATTTTATGTCTGTTAGATTGATCACTCCTTTGTGAAAGGTGTGTTTGTTGTATCGGTAGTGGGAATGGTGGGTGTTTGTGTGATTTAACATTTTTGTGAGTTTCTTTTGTTGGATTGTCTGTTTCCTGCCTATTATGGTATCTGTGTATGCTCTAACCCTGTACATTTGTTAATCAAAAAATGATGGGTGTGTTATGTGATTAGCTAGTTCTATATGCAATCTGTATAATTCAATATTCAGTGTCTGTTTTTTGGAATACAAAGACCAGATTTCTGGCTTTATCCACATGATTTCTGCCTTACGTTTTGTCTGCTGTGCTGCTGGTGACATGTTGTTTACATTTATTGTTATATAGTTAGGTACAATTTTATAAGCCAAACATAGTTTATTGAACTTAATGTTGAGTATGGTTTTATGAAGTCTGATGGCTGTTCTGATATTTGTTGAAGAGCTGCGTTGGAAATACCTGGCTTGGTGTAGAAATAATCATCTTGCGGTGCAGTTCTTCTTGTTGTCTCCGTGATTGCTAAGAAAATGGGATGTATCACAGTTGGAAACTTGGCGTGTCTCGAGGTGACGTAACTCACAGTGCTGAAATACGTGGTCGTCATTCACCCAGTACTTCAGAATGTGGGCAGTTAGCGACCCGGAACCAACTTCAGACAACATTTCAAACACTTGAGATAAATTCCCCTAATGTCACCCCGCCCCACACACATAGACACACCCACATTAACATGTGCGCGCACTGGGAGATTGGTGTGTCGAACATTTAGTCGCGCGAGAGATTTTCTTTTGTTTAAAAAGGAGTGTCAACTAGCCACACTGTATTCACGCTGTGTTTCAGAATGAGAGCACTTGCCCACCCCGAACACATGTTAAGAATAATTTCAAACCGTTCCTAAACTCCTCTCATACATGCGTAACGTAAGATAACACGCGTCAACTCATCTATAAAGCAACCAGTCGTCGGGCGCTGTTTCGTGTGTCAGCATTGCGTGTCCTGCAATCGACTCGCGAATCAGAACCCGTGACGTCATGCCGACATGTTTGTGGTGCTGCGTTCATTTCAGTTTGTTGTTGTTGTGGTCTTCAGTCCTGAGACTAGTTTCATGCAGCTCTCCATGCTACTCTATCCTGTGCAAGCTTCTTCATTTCCCAGTACCTACTGCAGCCTACATCCTTCTGAATCTGCTTAGTGTATTCATCTCTTGGTCTCCCTCTACGATTTTTACCCTCCACGCTGCCCTCCAATACTAAATTGGTGATCCCTCGATGTCTCAGAACATGTCCTACCAACCGATTCCTTCTTCTGGTCAAGTTCTGCCACAAACTCTTCCCCCCAAATCTATTCAATACCTCCTCATTAGTTATGTCATCTACCCATCTAATCTTCAGCATTCTTCTGTAGCACCACATTTCGAAAGCTTCTGTTGTTCTCTTCTTGTCCATACTATTTATGGTCCTTGTGTCAATTCCATACATGGCTACACTCCATACAAATACTTTCAGAAACGACTTCCTGGCATTTAAATCTATACTCGATGTTAACAAATTTCTTTTCTTCAGAAACGCTTTCCTCTCTACTACGACCATCGTCAGTTATTTTGCTCCCCAAATCGCAAAACTCCTTTACTACTTTAAGTGTCTCATTTCCTAATCTAATTCCCTCAGCATCACCCAACTTAATTCGACTACATTCCATTATTCTCGTTTTGCTTTTGTTGATGTTCATCTTATATCCTCCTTTCAAGACACTGTCCATTCCGTTCAACTGCTCTTCAAAGTCCTTTGCTGTCTCTGACAGATTTACTATGTCATCGGCGAGCCTCAAAGATTTTGTTTATTCTCCATGGATTTTAATACCTACTCCGAATTTTCCTTTTGTTTCCTTTACTGCTTGCTCAATATACAGATTGAATAACATCGGGGAGAGGCTACAACCCTGTCTCACTCCCTTCCCAACCACTGATTCCCTTTCAGGCCCCTCGACTCTTATAACTGCCATCTGATTTCTGTATAAATTGTAAATAGCCTTCCTCTCCCTGTATTTTACCCCTGCCACATTTAGAATTTGAAAGAGAGTATACAAGCCAACATTGTCAAAGTCTTTCTGTAAGTCTACAAATGCGAGAAACGTAGGTTTGCCTTTTCTTAATCTAGCTTCTAAAATAAGTCGTAAGGTCAGTATTGCCTCACATGTTCCAACATTTCTACGGAATCCAAACTGATCTTCCCCGAGGTCTGCTTCTACCAGTTTTTCCATTCGTCTGTAAAGAATTCGCATTAGTATTTTGCAGCTGTGACTTATTAAACTGATAGTTCGGTAATTTTCACATCTGTCAACAGCTGCTTTCTTTGGAATTGGAATTATTATATTCTTCTTGAAGTCTGAGGGTATTTCGCCTGGCTCGAACATCTTGCTCACCAGATTGTAGAGTTTTGTCAGGACTGGCTCTCCCAAGGCCGTCAATAGTTCTAATGGAATGTTGTCTACTCCCGGGGCCTTGTTTCGGCTTAGGTCTTTCAGTGCTCTGTCAAACTCTTCACGCACTATTGTATCTCCCATTTCTTCATCTACATTCTCTTCTATTTACAGAATATTGTCCTTAAGTTCGTATAGACCCTCTAATACTCCTTCCACCTTTCTGCTTTCCCCTCTTTGCTTAGAACTGGGTTTCCATCTGAGCTCTTGATGTTCATACAAGTGGTTATCTTTTCTCCAGAGGTCTCTTTAACTGTCCTGTAGGCAGTATCTATCTTACCCCTCGTGAGATAAGCCTCTAAATCCTTACATTTGTCCTCTAGCCATCCCTGCTTAGCCATTTTGCACTTCCTGTCGATCTCATTTTTGAGACGTTTGTATTCCTTTTTGCCTGCTTTATTTACTGCATTTTATATTTTCTCCTTTCATAAATTAAATTCAATATTTCTTCTGTTACCCAAGGATTTCCACTAACCCTCGTCTTTTTACCTGCTTGGTCCTCTGCTGCTTTCACTACCTCATCCCTCAGAGCTACCCATTCTTCTTCTACTGTATATCTTTCCCCCATTCCTGTCAATTGTTCCCTTATGCTCTCCCTGAAACTCTGTACAACGTCTGGTTTAGTCAGTTTATCCAGGTCGCATCTCCTTAAATTCCCACCTTTTTGCTGTTTCTTCAGTTTTTAATCTACAGTTCATAACCAATAGCCTGCGGTCAGAGTCCACATCTGCTCCAGGAAATGTCTTACAATTTAAAACCTGGTTCCTAAATCTGTCTTACCATTATATAATCTATCTGATACCTTCTAGTATCTCCAGGATTCTTCTATGTATACAACCTTCTTCATTTCGGTATTTTCACAATTTTATGGAACTAAGGCTGTGCTGAGTGAGAGACCTGCTGCGCTCCCCTGCACCTCGGTTAGACTGAGGCGAAGGCTGGATTAGCAGCAGGCGGATTCTCGAAGTGTTGTCGTGATGTTTTGCTTCGTGAAATCAAATATTGCATGCTTCTCTTTTCATCTGTGACGTCACGCTCCTGCTTTGAGATTAGCTGATGAAAGGGAAGCTATCAGATACAACACTTTTTTTTTTGTACTATGCAACGCTGCAGTGCTTTGTTTGGCTGTTCTTGTGTTAAAATTTGCGCGAGAAGTCCAAGGCGTGCTGACAAAGCAAAGCACAAGGGATCTCTCCGAAACGCCTCGACTTCTGTGTGGCTTTTTGTGCCAAAAATTTGCCGCAATCGTGCTTCGGCGTTAATAGCATTCTTTGTTACGAAAGAATGCGCGACTGTGACGCTGTCACTTACAAACTTCTTTACTTGAGGTTCAAATGACACGATTAAAGAGCAGTGTAAATTTTCACGTCCAGCCTACAACGACGGTAGAATTTTGTCATTTCCAGTGCAATAACGGCAAGACTAGGCGTATACTACTATGTTATTAGTTTTCCTGAAGGGACTGAATGGCGTCAGAATTAAAACATTTGCGCACATATTTGCTACATATGTTCGAGAGAAATCTATAGCAAATTTCATTTTTTTTAGCCCTCTAAGGCTTATCCGTTGATGGTCAGTCACTGTTTTGGAAACATGGGCAGCCGCTGACATTACATATCTTGAGACTTACGCAAGACAAAAAGTAATGAAAATGACCCGTTTTGAAGAGTTCAGAAATGTCGTGTATAAGTTAAACTGCATATCGTCGTAATACGCAAGTGAGAGTAACAGAAGTATTAAATACGAAATTATAGCTTCGCAAACAGGTAGATAAACCCAGCGACTGCCCAGCCTGCTCCCCGCATCCATTAGTGGCAATATTCAGAACATGGTACCTCTACTTCAGCAGAAGCACCGTCGTCCGGGTTTTGTGCGTAAAACGTGCTTGGTGCTGCGTAGAGCTGGCCGCATCTTCGTCGTAAGTAGTTACAGAGTACACAGCAGGCAGGCGCCGCATTCTGCATATTTTCTGTATCGATTTTTAAAGGACTGGAATGTGGAAGAGAGAGTCGGAAACACGTTCTCCACAGTTCTTAGACAACGGGATAGGGGATAATAGCAAACCACCTTCTCAGAATTTAATACCTTGAAACTATAGGGATCAATAAAATCGTGCCTTACGCAGAAGGCATCTCTCCTGCAAAAACATACGGCAGTTTGTCACCTATGACACAAGATTCATACGGTATTCTTAACTTTTCTTCGGTTTGTTGCAAAATACTGTGTTTCGCACAACGCCACCATCTGGTATCCCGTCATTGGTTCCAAAGCCTCCATAGTGAACTCGTAATTTGCGTTTACTGTTGCAAGCAGCACCATGTTACAACAGTAGCCACTGTAGTTACCACTCTCCAGGAGCAGGGAGGATTAATGCGCACGTGTTCGCCGTCGATATGATCAAGACATTTCGGAACTCTTTTGCATTGTAAATCCATCCCTCTTGAGACCTTGGGAACTGTAACATAGGAAGGAAAAACACAGCTACATATAACGTCAACTTTTTTTAAATTTACAACCTACCTCCATGTGTTCATTTATCAAAGCATAGAAAATTGCGGCACAAGTATCTGGCATAATTTTCGAGAGACCCAGTTGTGAAATAGCAACACTGTGCTGCAGATGACGGTATGTAGGGCCAGTAGCTAAGTATCTTAATGTTGGTGCTGATTTCTCATGCGGTGCCGCAGCTCTCCCCATATGTGTCTCCTGTCTTTGTAGTAAAGGGCTCACGAAGGGGAAGCAAGTGCTGGTAAGTTTCTCCATCCATTCTTAGGTAATTGTAGAAATCACCACACTCTAAAATTGGCAACATTTGTAGGTGAGAGACTCTCCTCTCTTCTTTGCAGCCATTTCTTCGTCGAAAATTTTGGTGTCCTCCTCCTCTTCTTGCTCGAGCAGCCGTATAGTTTGAGAACCGGAAGTGCGCACAGCGACAGCCAAAGGACGTCCTCGTCCACCCTGCCCCGCTCCACACAGCAGGTGCGCGAGCAGCCGCGGTCGAGCGGTTCTGCCACCGAAAATCCGCGCGTTTTCTGCCGGGAGAAAGTGTCCTGTGGAACAGCGCTTCGTACGAACAATTTACCCGCGGCGGGAAATGCGCGCGCTCCCGCCTACGCCCTAACAGCTTCCCCCGCGGTAAAACGCCGTGTCGCATAGCGCCGACGCTGCCCGGGACGCTGAGCGCAGAGACGTGCTCTGGGGGGGAGGGAGAGAGGGAGTGGGAGCCGCTCCACGCCCTCAGGAGTGGAGGGACGGCAGTCGGGCTGGCAGAGGCCGAACCACGCAGTGGGGTGGCGAGTGCCAGTTTGTTCAGCTCTTCCAGGCGAATTGCGCTGCTGAACTCACGGATAGTAATATTCCCGTGTCACGACAGGGTGGCGAGCGAGAATATTACCGGATCGCTGCTGAATGGCTGTTTCTGAGACACTCGCCGTTGGCCAATCTCTATTCTCAGAGTGCGTGTGTCCGTGACGTCCACAAATGCGCCAATACAGTAATGACAGTGGCACGTAAAGTGCCCTCCGCCACACACCGTTGGGTGGCTTGCGGAGTATAAATGTAGATGTAGAATACTTTGTCAGTTGTCAGTTTATTGTATGATTATATGATAGCAGAAAAAACACTGGTAGCAGTTACTTCTGTAAAATATCTGGGAGTATGCGTGCGGAACGATTTGAAGTGGAATGATCATATAAAATTAATTGTTGGTAAGGCAGGTACCAGGTTGAGATTCATTGGGAGAGTCCTTAGAAAATGTAGTCCATCAACAAAGGAGGTGGCTTACAAAACACTCGTTCGACCTGTACTCGAGTATTGCGCATCAGTGTGGGATCCGTACCAGATCGGGTTGACGGAGGAGATAGAGAAGATCCAAAGAAGAGCGGTGCGTTTTGTCACAGGGTTATTTGGTAACCGTGATAGCGTTACGGAGATGTTTAACAAACTCGAGTGGCAGACTCTGCAAGAGAGGCGCTCTGCATCGCGGTGTAGCTTGCTCGCCAGGTTTCGAGAGGGTGCGTTTCTGGATGAGGTACGGAATATATTGTTTCCCCCTACTTATACCTCCCGAGGAGATCACGAATGTAAAATTAGAGAGATTAGAGCGCGCACGGAGGCTTTCAGACAGTCGTTCTTCCCGCGAACCATAAGAGACTGGAACAGGAAAGGGAGGTAATGACAGTGGCACGTAAAGTGCCCTCCGCCACACCGTTGGGTGGCTTGCGGAGTATAAATGTAGATGTAGATGTAGAATACTTTGTCAGTTGATTTTGATTCATATATTCTGTTAGGAAAACATTATATCGTCTCTTCTTGATTAGCGTTCATATATAAGCAACTTACTTTCTGGAGTTCAGGTCTAAGAGTGCCGTTGGCGGCGGCTCCTCCACACGTGGTACACCTTCGGTCGTACAGGGCGGCGCGAGGCGCACACAGACTGTTCCTGCAGCGTCGTGGCGTATCCCCAGTCCAGACCAAACGCTGCCGAAGCTGCCGACACAGGCTGCTCGTAACACTGCAACCGGTTGTACGTAGCGTGTGCAATCAGATACCAAATTTGGTATATTACGTACTGTGCCCCGAAAGAGCAAATAGTCCTGTCCCAGAAAAGCCACGTATAACACTTTTGTCAAATACAGCTACTGTTATGGTATAACCTCAAAACTGGAGGCAGTTCGTATAATGAAATTATTTTTATTCAAGCAGTTATAGTATAAAGTAGCAGAGCAGTGTTACCCTCTGACAGGAATTTTGTTATGTTGACCGTGTTGTACCTAACGGAGGTGGTTTATCGGAAGTGAAACACAAAATTACGTAAATATTTAAACAGTAACAAACAATATCTTACCGATCTACACTGTTCAAATAATAAAGAAAACGGTCACCAACCTAATTAGGCAAGAGAATGATTGACATTCTTGTTCGACAAAATAGGTGTGAGTAACTGTAACGGACCAACACAATATATACTTTGCCACACGCGAGTGCAATGAACTCTGGCACCTGAATATAGCATGTTTACGTTAAGGTTGGAGCTACCAAATCAGAACAAACTATTTGCATAAATATAACAGATAACAAAACACACTATTACCTTGAAGACTTAGTCCTCTCAATATCGTTACTATTAATATTCACTGTAGAATCGTAAATTGGACACAGATTTAATATTACTTTTCAAACAAATTCCTATCTGACATGAAATATGGATATGGTCCACAGAAAATTTAGGTACTGTGCGTAGATTAAGTCTTTCGCTACTAAGCACCTTTCTACTTAAAATGAAAATTAAATGGAATTAACCAACAGATTACTCCTCACTGTCTTTTGAATAAAGAAATTATTGTTTTCATAGATAGTGGTCTTTCTATGAATCGTTATCTAGCATGAGCACAATAGACAAACTGTTGCCCCTGTTACACCATTAATCGTCACTTTTAATACACAAGAGGAACCCAATATTGTACAGAATTTCACTTGAATTGCAAGAATAGTAGAAACTACTTTGAGTGCATACTAAACACAATTTCAATACGCTAAAGAAACAAGGCCTTAACAAGTACGAACATGTAACCTTCAATAGTATTAGTTCTCAACTCTTACTGCAGTAGAACACAACTTTATGTGGTTATAAGACAACAGCTCGCCTTTGGTTGATTTTCAACAGACTGCACTGTCATCATTTACTAAGCAAACTTCATAAGCCTCAGTTTTGAGGACTTTCACTTTAGAAGTTGGCAATAAAATTTTAATAAGCAGTTTCAATAGAGAAATTACTTTCAGCAAGCATTATTTACTATATTACTCAGTTCTGCTCAAACACTGAGCTTTAATGTTCTTTCAATAAAGACACTCGGTAATCACTTTAGCATGGGAAGGACCCTAAGTGGTTGTGTGACTAAGGATAAAAAAATCAAGGTAGGTATAAGAGTTCGAGTATAAGTTACCTTGTATTTGTCCGCACTAAAACATCCAATGAGCTGATCCTTCACCATACACTTCTACTATTCCTTGGTTCCTTTTCAGTGGCTGCGCAATGTGGTGGCGATTGCATGTAGGTAGGTGGATTTGCAGGTAGAACTGCTGGACCCTGTCATTTCTTGGTGGAGACGATAGATATCAATTCAAGAATAGTTCCAGCTCTTTATCCACCCATCCGAGGCATTGGAAAGCGCCACGGAAAGCCTCTCTCGGTACCAGCACAATACACAACTTTTACGTGAGCAGTTGACAGTTTGGTAGCTCGGCCACGACTGACTCTTGGTTCCACCTTTCTGTCCATGCCCACCACGTTTAGCGCGTGCTACAAAGTTCCGTTCCCGAGGGGAACCACAACACCTTTTGCATATGAAATAACTTAAGAACCCTAAGTGAAGGTCAGCAGTTTACATAACAGCAAACAAACATTAAAAAAAAAGAACAGAACATTAGCATATATTGACATTTCTACAAAAAATTATTTAAACAAAATTACAATTACATACATTAAGTTTTGTCTCCCTCCAAATGAGACAAAGAATTTAAATGATAGATACACTACATTGCATAGAATCAAACCATGACATCAGAGTTTTTACAAAGAAAGGACTATACAGTTTTGTCATCGATTCAATCAAACATCATTTACAGAAACTCGATGTGACATTAAATAAAACAAAAGGCAAAATGAATCAGTAGAGCATTAGAGCTATGGTGTTACATGCTGCATATCGGCGGGCACATTTGTCTGTACGACATGAAGCCCGCCTTGTTCTCTCTAGTGTGTTAACTTTATTCACAAAAACGTGATACCTCTTTTCGGTAGTTATATGCAGACATCAGTTTAAATACGTACAAGCAGAGACGAATTTCAAAATTATCGACATGTGCTGTGTTTTACCTATAAGGAAGACGCCGTTTTCACATCGTTTAAGTGCCATCAGAAGACATCAATGTGTACGACACTCTCCTGCTAACGTCATTCACGAGTGCAGTTTGCTACTGAGCTCGGAATGGAAATGAAATCTGCGTCCTTCTGTGCAAGAAATGAGAGTTGAAACTACCGCTCGCGAAGCAGACAGCGTAATTTCGAAGTAGAGACAAATCGTTATCAAAGTATAAGTGGGCCACGTCACAGATGTATGCGCTTGTTCGCGCCCTGACAAGACTGCTGTGGGAAATCTTAACCCAATAGTCTCCGTCTCCGTCAATGCACGATAGTTCCAACTGCATATTCCAGTGTATTCAACTAGATCCTTAATCGAGCTAAAGTAACGCCTAGATATTCTGAAACAAATAGAACTCGATGGTTACAATGGCTGTGTCAATACCATCTCTGTATCTCATTACACTGCCCTTGGGAGGTGCATACACTCTCTCTCGTCTCACGATTACAGCTGCGTAAATAAAGCGAAATGGATTCGCATTTCACGAATCTGGATTTACGTGAGCCGTTTGTGGCACATGGAAGTTTGTGCGGGATTCGGGTTCGAGTCCCGCTCCGGCAAAACGTTTCATGTTTCGCAAATAGCGGACGTCAGTTCGGATTCGCGAAATGGGAATAAATTTCACAATAAATGTAAAACTCTTTCCAAGCTAGATGAACCACAGATCGGTGGTAACGTTTCTACTGGGGTTATGTTTCTCACACGCAAACAGATTGTCTATCGGAAAAACATCACAAATTGCAATTTTGTAAGTTTTTTTAGTGTGTCAGATGTGACGCTTGCATATCTTCCGTATAAAGGAGGTAACAGAATGAACCGTGAACGCTTCGGGGTTGCGTATACTGTTGTAAAACTTGCTGACATTTTAATTTTGTGACGCACGACAGATGAAGCTTGCGCATCTGGACATGTTTAAAGTTGTGTCGTAAGGCGTGGGCGGCTAGCTCAGCTGGCAAGAGTGAAGCTTCCGCGCTGGAAGCCTCTTTCGGGGCACAAACGACACAACAGCCAGAATACTCGGGTGCGGCTGGCGTCCTGTTGTTGGCAGACAGGCGCGGAAGTAAACACTGTGTCTGCAAGCCTGGACACTGGCGAGACACACAACACAGCCGCCGGGAGAGAGCGGTCTGCCGCCAGGGAGCGGCCGTCCGCCGGTGGAGACATCTGCGTCCGCTGCGGCCAGCCCGGGCTGCACAGAGGCCGGGACTTCCCCGAGCAGCTGACGCAGTGCGGCCACACCCGCGGAAAAGTACTGGCAGTAGCGGGTGAAGGAAGGAGGGGGGGGGGGGGAAGGGCATGTGCGGCAGAGAAGGCGGCGCGCCGGCAGAGCGCAGAAAGGCCCTGGTGCTGAAAGTACCCTCCACCACACACCGTAAAGCGGCTGGAAGTAGGTTACTTTCTCCTTTTGGATCACACCCCAGCTGTGCCGTGGGATTAGTTTTCTCAGGTACTTGGCAAAGTGAGTTATGAAGGCTTCGTGAAGCATGTATAGCTTCAGTAACCATCGTCCCTACGTTGAAAGAGAGATCATCAATTCCTGTCCTTATAGTTACAGTATCTATAAAGTCAGGTCACTTTGTAGTTTAATCGTCTAAAACATTCCCAATGTGTGTGGGTTCCCGAAATAGCGGCTCAAGACAGTTCTCAGAAAAAGCGCAGTAGCACTTTCTCTTGCGATTCCACTTGGTTTTCTATCACATGGTCGCATGTTTCGATATCTGCTATTTTGACGTTTGTGCGATTATTAAAGGCGGAACTACGGACCAATATTCGTCAGTGAAACAGTTTTCGGAAAGGACGTTTAGTATTTGGGGCTTTTCTCTGTAATCCAAGTTTTTGAGGTTTTCTGAGGAATTGGAAGAGAAGTTAAACTTAATGGACAGTGTCGTGGAAGCAAGATAAAAGATCAACAAGGCGATTCTGACGAAATTACATTAGGAAAAGAGACGCTAAAAGTAGTAGGTGACCTTTGCTAGTTATGCTTAACTGATGGTAGACAAAGTAGAGAAGATATAAAATGCACACTGGTAAGGGCGAGAAAAGCGTTTCCGAAGAAGAGAAATGTTTACAATTCGAATATAAATTTAAATATTAAGAAGTCTTTCCTGACAGTATTAGTGTGTAGCCTTTTCTGGAAGTGAAATGACGACGATAAAAAGTTCAGACAGGAAAGGAACAAAGGTTTTAGATTGCAGTGCTACAGAAGAATGCACAAGAATTGATGTGTAGATCACGTAAGTAATGAGATACTGAATAGAATTGCCGCGCAAAGAAATTTGTGACACAACCTGACTAGAAGAAGGCATCAGTTGACAGGACACATTCTCAGACAGCAAGGGATCCCCAATTTAGTAGTGGAGGGAAGTGTAAAAACGGGGGTTGGGGTGGACAGATGTTTTCGACCTATTTATTCACTTAAAGTGGGACTAAAACTTCCTGGTACCAGTACATCCTGTGAAGTTGGTAGACAGGATTTGACTTCTAAATTCGTTGAATGCTGCACATAAGGCTCTCCTTACTCTAATTTAGTTCTGCTGTGGGGTTTTGGCCGCGCGTAGTTTTGCAGTGGAGCTGTGTTTGCCTCCTAACGCTGGTGCGGAACCACGGCGGGTGTTGGCCCTCCTCCCTCACCACTCTGGCCGGCGCACCCGTGCCGGAAGCGTGTCGCACAGTACTGCTGAACTCTGCCCACTGGAGCTCAAGACAGCCGCTGGTGATATTTTCATGCTGAGCCCCCACATAACCTGCCTGCCTCTGTATGTGTATTTACAGCCGTACTGAGTGATGCTGAAAGATACAGTTACCAGTTTGATCTCTTGCTTCAGACGTTGTTGTGGAACACAACAGTGCAGTGATACTTTAGAGGTGATTAATTTTCTACTTGTTGAATATTTTACTTTGGTAAAGTAAATAGTCAGCATCAAGGCTCGTCCGATGGACCCCGTACAACCACCCACACGAAGAAACATACGTACCTAAAGACAGAAAAGTCGCACGGGTCACACCAATACTCAAGAAAGGAAATGGGAGTAATGCGATGAAAGACAGCCTCGTATCACTGGAATCAATCTGCAGAATAATTTCGGAATATATACCTTGTTCGAAAATGAGTTACCTCAAAGAAAGCGATTTGTTTATAAATAAATAAATCTTCTGCTACCAGTCACGATTTTTCTTTATTTTACTATTCGCACGACGCGTTTCGAGAAATAATTCCCATTTTCAAGTGCGTTTTTTATGTGTGTTAAGCCATTTCTTTTGATGTTGTCAGTGTGTGTGAGTCTGCTTCATTTTGTTGACTTTTACTGTAATACATAAGAAACGCGATTTTTAGTTGGGTATCAATTCTTTCTGTGAGGTTAGTGGCTAAAGTTTGAGAACAATTTGTACTTACAGTTTTCTAATGGTCCATTGTGTAGAGTCTCACACACACTTATCATACACAACTTGTGCACTTTACACATCGAAAATATCTTATATAAACAAAACAGTTACAAATACCTTCTTACAGGTAGTTCACAGAGATAACATTATAGGTCTTCCACAGATTATGATATGCTTTTGTACAGAGGTTATTTACAGTCGCAGGCTTTCAAAAACCGTTTATAATGGATCAAATCAAAGAAAGCGATTTGTTCAGAAAAAATTTCTTGTAAAGCACAACTAGGTCTTTTTTCACACCAAATAACGAGCGTTGTCGACAGAGGATCTCAAATCTATTCCGTATTTATGAATTTCGAGAAGGCTCATGACAGCGGTCCTCACATGCAACTTGTAATCGAACTGCGTGTCGCCGGCCTCTGTGGCCGATCGGTTCTCGGCACTTCAGTCCGGAACCGCGTTGCTGCTACGCTCGCAGGTTCGAATCCTGCATCAGGCACGGATGTGTGTGATGGCCTTAGGTTAGTTAGGTTTAAGTAGTTCTAAGTCTAGGGCACTGATGACCTCCGATGTTAAGTCCCATAGTGCTTAGAGGCATTTGAACCATTTGAAACGGCGTGTCCAGGGAGTGCCTTCCCAGTTGTGCGACTGGATTCGTCATTTCCTCGCAGAAAGGTCGCAGTTCGTAGCCATTCGAGGAAAGTCATCGAGTAAAACAGGAGGTGCATCTATGGTGCTCCGAGGAAGTGTTGAAGGTCCTCTGCCGTTCCTGACGTACGCAATTGCTTTACTAGATAATCTGAGCAGCCATTTTAGACTGTATAAAATTATGACATTTAGCGTCTGGTAAGGTCAACAGAACATCGAAACCAAATGCAAAATGATTTGGAGACGGTAACTTGTTTGTACGAATACTGGCAACTGATCCTACATAATGATGTGTTAAGCTATATGCAAAACCGACTGAAATTACCAATACGGACAACTTAAATTTGAAAGAACACACAGAATATCTTGTTGTGAAGGCGAACCAAAGAGCGCATTTTATTGGCAGAACACTCAGTAGATACAATAGAGCTACTGGAGAGACGGCCGACACCACGCTACTAAATTGGTGATCCCTTGACGTCTCCTCGTTCGGAATGTTTGCTGTGGAGAAGGGATGCTTACCAGATGCGATTGACTGAGAACATCGAAAAAGTCCAAAGGAGGACAGTTTGTTTTGTTTTATCACTAAGTAGGGGAGAAAGTGCCACGGATATGACACGCGAGTTGCGATGACAATAAGTGAAAGGCCATTTCGTCGGGGCGAGATCTTTTCACGAAATTTAGTCACCAGTTTTGTCCTGCCAATACCAGAATACTTCGCTGCGTAGAGTGAAATGACCATCGCAATAAAACAAGAGAATTAAAGTGGTCGTGGAACATCTTGAAGTGTGCATTTTTCTCGCGCGCTCTTGGGAAAGTATAACGGGAAATAATTAGTCGCAGGGTAATTCGATGAACCTTCTGCCAGGCTCTTAAGAGTGAATCGCGCCGTAATCATGTACACGGTGAAAATGTTGTATGGCATAAATTATATGAATTATTCATCTGGAAAACTTTGTTGCATATTGCATGGTGAAATGTAAGTAAGTTCTTGATGCGTAATTGAACGAGAAGCGTATCTATATTTTAGGGGTATCTTCGATGTACATCACCTACGGAAGTACGCAGTCTTACCTGTCGTCTCAGAATTAATTGGGGTGAAAGTCTGTCTACTTGATATGAGAATAAGGAGCTGATTTTTTATGTTTTTATTAATCAAATTTTTATTTGATGTTTATTATCTTTATAGCAGTTTATCGTCGGCCGAGAACGAGTGGCAGCAAAGCTAAATACTCGAACCAACAACGATAGTGAATAATAATAAAAAATGCAAAAATAATTCCCAGGTCCGTCCTGTGTGGCCGCGGTCCAGCAGATACCGGCACGTTCTTACACACCACGGCGGGGCGCGGATTTCTGAGCAGGAAAGCAACTGCTGGGAGGGAACCCACGACCCCTTACGTCAGTCCAGTAGTCAGGACTCAGTAGAGGACACGGCAGTCAAATACTGTCTCAACACGAGCAGAGGTCACTGGGAAGGTCTTGAAAAAAGTGTAGTAATTGGTGTGGTAGGGTCTGTTGTCACAGTATGAGATGCAATACCCACTCTTTACATGACGAATAGTACAGTGTTTCTGGAACGAAATTTTTCAGAAGGACTTAACAAAACTACTACGGCTTTAACACTTTCGTGTGGTGACCTACATTGTTGACCATACTGCAGTTAGACTGAAGTGGCAGAAATTAAACTTAGTGTTTGACGCTAGACTAAGACTCAGCTTGTTGGAGATGGCGTTTTCGTATAACGATATTCTTGCGTTGTTGTTTTGTAAGAAATTGCGCAGGTATATTGAGTGTTTGGTGGATTTTTTTCTTTGGACCTAAGTTTCGATATAAAGGCAGTAAATGCGGCACCAAAGCGCCGATAGTGTAAAACGTAATACGGCGACTGCTCAGTGTGTTCTGCCTCAGCCAGTCACAGCACAGATGACACCCTCTTATTACTAACTGTTAAAAATTACTACCGCTTACTGCAAAAACTGCTGCTGCAAAATAAACATTTCGACCATCGTACTTGGCGCAGTACATAGGAGCAGACAGAAAATTTTAAGCTCTTGCATGGACACCAGGGCAGCAGGCAGTCAACTGAATCGCTAAGATGAATGGCCAGATCATGCGAATTAATTACGTTATGTACTTGTGACCTATGAGCTTCTCGGTTAAGACTGAAATCAAAATAACTACGGAAAATACAGGCGATGACGTAGGGAGAAGCGAGCGACGGAGTTGTTTTTTCGTTAGGCAGCGTTCTGTCGCAGTAAGCGTTGCGTGTGCTTGCCAGCAATGAAACGCTGCACGAAGCGCCAAGGTCGTGGCTTGCGGCTTTCGTTGCTGGCGGCGGAGGGGGTCACGTGACCTGAATGCCGCTGCCCCGGCCCGCCGGTTGTGGGACAGCGAGGCGGCGCTCAGTCGCTTTCCCACGGCAGGGCGGGCGAGTGTGCGTGTGGGCGCAGCAGCAGGCGGGGACGACGCGCAATCGCCCCGTGCTGTCTGAAGAGGGTAAGATTTGTTTGCAAAAAATGTTGCAACTATTGCCGGTACTAGTAGTTGAATTCAGTATAAAGAGCGGCAAAGTACAGATGCTGTTATAATTGATAGTATGTACTCAGTTTAATCTCAGAACAAACAAATTTTTTCGTTGTAGTGATCTGAAAAGGCAGCAACATGCATTTCACAACTCATTTAGGTAGAATAAACTCAGCTTGCTACTAAGTGACAGAACAGAAATGAAAGAAAATTACTTGTTCCCTCAGACACGGCCCCTCGCGAAACAAATTTTATTGCACGCAACTTGCTGGCAGATTAAAATTGTGTGCCGGGCCGAGAGTCCAGAACTCGGGTCATTTGCCTTTCGCGGGCAAGTGCTCTGCTGCGGAAGTAGAGCTATGAGGAGGTGTTTTGAGTTGTGCTTCGGTAGCTCAGGTAAGCCGGCACGGTAGCTCAGCGTGTTCGGTCAGAGAGGTGTTTGGCCTCTGCAATAAAAAAAACTGAGCCCAAGGATCAACAAACGAACCAGACCGGATGTCATGTGACGTCCGCAACGCACAAAAAAACAAAAAAAAAAAGTGGTAGAGCACTTGCTCGCGAGAGGCAAAGGTCGGGAGTTCGAGCCTCGGTCGGGCACCCAATTTTAATCTTCCAAGAAGTTCAATATCAGTGCACACTCCGCTGCAGAGCGAAAACTTCGCTCTGGAAATTTTATTCCATGTTTAGAAGTGAAACTGTGACTGAAAGTATTATGGTGAAGTAAGTAGGATACTTCGGACTCCGTCTTGACTAAATAAATTCGTTTATATCGACAAGCCTACATCAAACTAGAAATGGCCCACGTCGTCTGTACAAGCCTCTTACAAATAGTTACGTAGGTGAACCTATTTCGTTAAATAAGGCGCCTCAAACGACTTCTGGAGGCAACGAAAATTTTATTCTCAGTATTTCGCGCTGTTATCGCGCGAATTTAAAAGCTCTGTCGTAAACTGCTCGCTAAGAGGTACAAACTTGTGTTCAAAGCCCTCTTACAGCGAGAGAAGTATTACGCTGAACGAGACAGATACGGAGATTGCCATCGCATCTCGTGGAGCGCAAATAACCCACGATACGTTCATCCATTGTCTGGGAATGACAGCACTTGGCAACTTGCAACAAAGTTTGAACATTATCTCAAACCTTCTCAAAAGTTTCTCTCGCTTCCATGCATAACGTCAAATATTCGAGACAGTGGCGCATTTGTAAAGTAATAGATTACACGTGTAGTATAAGTGCGAGTTGTAGTCTTGACAGAATCGGGCGTGGGGTGGGGTTTATACTGGTTGTGACTTGTGACACCTCTGCACTGTACCTCATGCCGCTGTAGGACTTTCAGCAAACTTGCAAGTCTAACACCTAAGTCTGTATGTACGTGCCGGCAAGCCGCGTGGCAGTGTGTGGCAGAGGGTACTCTGGTACCACTGACTGCTTCCATCCGCCTTGGCAATTATGCAGATGAGAGTATACCGGTACGTGGCTGGCGTCATCGTCGGTAAGCCCGTCTGTAGGCTGCAGTTTCTCGAATTTTCTCATTTCACTGCAGGCCTGAAAGCGTCGAGGAGACACGCTTGCACTGCGGCACTGCGGTTTGTCGGCAGGAAGCGGGCGTCCGCGCGGTGGGTGCAGATAAGTGCGTGTCGCCAGTTCAGGGTCGGCAGCGGCCGGAGGTGACGTCACGCGGCCACGCTGGTGATAGTCGGCGGGGGTGGGCGGGAAGCCAGCGAGGCGCAGAGTAGAATGGCCTCGGTGCACGAAATACCTCCACCACACACCGCAAAGTGGCCCTAGGTTTGAAGATGCAGGTGGTAACTCATTCCTGCTACATTATGCATCGCAATACTAGTTTTTAGTACTTCATGTTTAGATTTGATTGCTACGGTTAAGGGGCGATGTAACGAATGAACAATTATGCAGATGAGAGTATACCGGTACATTCGTAACAGGAAACATTGGGACCACTTAAAATTTACGGTTTACGGGTGGAACAACAGTTTCCTTCAGATCGTATAAATAATATAATTGTTCACATGCTGGCGTACTTTGACAACACAAATTGTACAGTTTTGTGGTGAATGTGGTTCGTCGATTGGCGGTCAGCGTCCTCTTTCCTGTTCCACGCTCCCGCAGTTCGTTCCTGCCGTCACTGAGTTCACGACACTCCCACCAGAGTCCCGCTGGTGCCAGCCCACCCGTTGCTGAGGAAGGGCTGTCTTAAGCCTAGACGCAGACTGAGGCGCGACACGACACTACAGCACGAATCACGCGTGGCGCGCGTGTCCAACGCAGGTCGAGACGCGTACACGTGTTTTGCACGCGCCGGCTGACGGCGCTCTCCGCTGACAGAAACGAGGCGCGCGCACACTGTAATCTTTCTCAAACGATTTTACAGAAACTACTCAGTAAAAATATTTCATTTTTTACTTGCTTGTAGCGTTATATGGCAGCTTCGTGGCCAAGTGCCCATCATCTCGGTAATGGTCATACTTATTGCGGTCTACACATTATAGTAAGACGCTACGCAAAATTCGAAAAGCCTGCAATGAAAAATAAGGTCGCTATGATTTTGCGTTTGGTTACACCATATGTTGTTGCGTTTGAAATTTAGCCAACTTGTTGAATTTTTGTTTAGACTTGGGAGGAGGTCTCTATCTGCCTCCGATCTCGAGAAAACGGATCCCATGTTGCGCGCTCACTTCCAATCTCACGCCCGCGAGAATGAAATACTCGCAACGTCTCTCGTATCTCCTAAACCGCTCGAGACATCGAAACGAAAGATTGGCGAATGATAGCACACAAGGAGAGTATTTTGCTAATTCGTAAACACATGGAACTTTATCTTTGGCGATATAACAGTACTTATACTTCCCTTCTTATTTTTTTGACTCCATTGGTACTAATTTCTTGAGTTATCGACACCTAGCGAAACAAGATTTTGCTAGTTGTTGTTGTTGTTGTGGTCTTCAGTCCTGAGACTGGTTTGATGCAGCTCTCCATGCTACTCTATCCTGTGCAAGCTTCTTCATCTCCCAGTACCTACTGCAGCCTACATCCTTCTGAATCTGCTTACTGTATTCATCTCTTGGTCTCCCTCTACGATTTTTACCCTCCACGCTGCCCTCCAACACTAAATTGGTGATCCCTCGATGTCTCAGAACATGTCCTACCAACCGGTCCCTTCTTCTAATCAAGTTTTACCACAAGCCCCTCTTCTCCCCAATCCTATTCAGTACCTCCTCATTAGTCATGTGATCTACCCATCTAATCTTCAGCATTCTTCTGTAGCACCACATTTCGAAAGCTTCTATTCTCTTCTTGTCTAAACTATTTATCGTTCATATTTCACTCCCATACATGGCTACAGTCCATACAAATACTTTCAGAAACGACTTCCTGACACTTAAATCTATACTCGATGTTAAGAAATTTCTCTTCTTCAGAAACGCTTTCCTTGCCATTGCCAGTCTACATTTTATATCCTCTCTACTTCGACCATCATACGTTATTTTGCTCCCCAAATAGCAAAACTCCTTTACTACTTTAAGTGTCTCATTACCTAATCTAATTCCCTCAGCATCACCCAACTTAATTCGACTACATTCCATTATTCTCGTTTTGCTTTTGTTGATGTTCATCTTATATCCTTCTTTCAAGACACTGTCCATTCCGTTCAACTGCTCTTCCAAGTCCTTTGCTGTCTCTGACAGAATTACAATGTCATCGGCGTACCTCAAAGTTTTTATTTCTTCTCCGTGGATTTTAATACCTACTCCGAACTTTTCTTTTGTTTCCTTTATTCCTTGCTCAATATACAGATAGAATAACATCGGGGATAGGCTACAACACTGTCTCATTTTATTTTCCTAGTATGAAAATAAAAATGAAATTTCTTCTTTTATGTTACTACAAACAGACACTGAGGTTTTCGTAAGCTATTGACCTCTGTGATTGCCAGTTAGTTGTTTTCTGAAGCACTCTGTTTCAGGATTCTGCCGCAGTAGCTACTGTGAGATGAGTTTGCGCAAATTACGCTGTGTTTTGACAAAATACAATTAAAATTGTCAACAAGAGAAATGTGGACGTTACTCATAAATGGTGACGCTTCTTCGAATGAGAAAAGGTTAACAACTCACACAAAAATTAATTGCCATTTCTGTTAGAGTTTTGGTCGAATCCCCGTAACCCATAGTGTCTAACACTGAGCGACTGGAATGGAATCTTACCAAAGGATTTTATTCCTTCTCTTGTCTGAGCAGTAGTAAAATAATGACGACCGTTCCTTCAGGCGGAATAACACGCACCTGCCGGATGCTGGTTACTCACCCACTGCTCTGGCCAAACTGTGTGATAGCGAATGAAATAGTTGTTACTGAGAAAAGGAAACAATTGATCTGTCGCACAACACACTGGTCAGTGGATTGTCAGCAGCGGAGGATAATACGCGCGACAGGAATACAGAAGCTGGCCATGTGTGCCTTGTGAGCTGGAGTTACAAGAACATTGTCATGAAAGTAGATGTCCCTTTGTCAGCAGTACATTTCAACAAATTAAATATATCTAAGCACCACACTCTTTTAGGATATTCCTACTTTCGTAATAATACCGACCATTTTTTTTTCATTTGTATAATTAGTTCATTAATGCTGAATAATGTGCATGCAACAATTGAAATGCTGTTTCTCATCTTGGCGAGCCAATTGAAACATTGTTATTTCTGACTGCTTTTCGAGTGTTTCTAGCTTGCAGTGGAAATGTAATGTCCACAGGTACATACTATAATGTCTCTTATTACACCTATATCCAAGTAACAACAGTGAAAGCTACGTACTTCATATCTTCGACGTTTTATCAGAAGCAGAAAGAGGTCATACATGTGGAAATAACGCCGCTTCGACTTCTTGCAGCAGATCGTAGAGATACGTCAGCATTACAGGCAGCAAGTAGATACCCTTATTTTAATTTCCTGCCTCGTTTCTAAATCACTTGATTTTATAATTATTCCGTAGTTCCTTATTCACTACCCTCAGGATGAATCGTCTATCCCTTCTTACGATCTGAAAACATGGCGGAGGCAGAAGGTAAGAATCCCAGTGGCTAAGGGCTCACCAGTTACTGAACTGTCCATTGTTCTTGACAAAAGAAGAAACAAACCAAAAGAACTGTAGAGATATTTGCAACTGAAAACTATTATGCAGTAACGTAAATAGATGGAGCTCTTGAACGGCGAACTCAGTGTTAATAACTACACTACTCAGTGTTAATAAAATTCAGTATACTATAAGGCTGTATTTTTCGGACGGGCAATACTTCCACTGCCCATACGCGCCATGCCGGAGTGAGCACACGGCAGGGCTGCCTTCCTCCTCCCCCCCTCACCCCCCTCCCGCGGTGCTCGCGTCGTCAGAAACTGTGCTGCAACCACAACGCCGCGCGACCCGGCGCAGGCGCGCGTCGCGTCCCAGTCGCGTCGCGTCGCAGTTTGCGCGGCCCCATTTGAACCTGAAGTTAGGAAAACGCGCGCTGCGCTGCGTCGCGCCACACGCACTATATGTGTCTCAATTTGCGCCTAGCCTGGAACCCTAAAAATGAAGTGAACTGACAGGGAGATGATCCCGTTTGGGGTTGCTCGGCCGGTAGGAGAAAGACCTCCTGTTTCACTCGAATTTGTCGGTTTGCGCGGCGGTGAAACCGACCGGCAATGATGGTGGCCGAACAAACACCGAGACCCCTAGAGACTCGCACCAGGCTGCATACAGCGTAATATTCTAAGAGTCGGGGAAGGGCCTTAACTATATTCTGAAGTTTAGAATTAAAAGTTAGCTGCCAAGCCCTCTAATCCTAAGTCACGCGCAGACCCCTTTCAATCACGTTAGCAAGTCTATGGTAACGTATTTCCTGAAATATGAACAGTTACTAAGCAGGGATTGTTCTTAAACGAAAATGCTGGCCACACTATTAAGTTTATCAATGTCTAATATACTAAAATTTTTGGTCATCGATCTGCTCAATATGCCACGCTGAATTTGCCTTTTCTCATACACAAAACTACTTAAAAAATCCGTACTTTCTAAAAAAAAAAACAAGGAATGAATTTATTTTCATTCACTGTAAAGTACTTTTGAGGTATGTAGCACAACTGAAACTGGCAAACAATAACTTCCTTCGGAGCTCATGCTACACACGACCGTACCATTGAAAGGTTGGGCTCTGACTTCTTAGATTGGTGTAAGCATTCTCCGTTTGCAAGAGAAGAGATGCGTGAAGAATACTCTGTTCTGATTGCTCAGTCTGCATTAAGGCCAATACAGAAATATTATTCTCCTGTGTTAGCGCGCTTTTTTCATGACTAACAAATCAATAAACAACACATTCACGAACTGTACCTTTTTCCAAAATATTTAACATTCTGATACTTTATTTATACTTTACATTATTAACTGTTTTCATTTGCACTGAAATTAGCTTCCCTTTACCATAAACTTACTTAACACACTATAATACAAAATTCCCCGTCGTCTTCATTCAGTGTATTAAAAATTTCTCACGTTACTTCGTATGGCGTTTGTCACTGTAACAATGATCTACATGTTTACTTTAGACCACATTCACGCATCACCCACACTACTAAAAACATACACAAAACTGTACAAACATAAAAGAAAAATCCTTCAAGAAATAAACAGTACAATTCACTGTTTCTTGCATGTGTCTGTCCGCTACTGTACCCTGGTGGATGACAATTTGAACTACGTACTCGGCTGAACCCGCTTCACGATCTTTCACTGTGAACGCGCGAGTCAGTCTCCCGACACACAGGCTTCATCCCCTGTGTGAAGCAACTCCTGCAAGGGTTCATGCATGACTGCTTGTTAAATGACGAATAATACAGATTCAGGTCATAAAACAGTGTTGTTTTCTTGAATAACAGGAGAAGTAAAGAGAACATCTCGTTGAATAGAGTAATACTATAGTTCTGTACAGCCTATTTAGTATTTTGGTAGACGTCTATTTCAAACCATTTCCACACCAAATAACATTGCACTGTAGAAAAAATGATAGAAATAATGTCCTTGCCGCTTCTGGAGCTTGTTCTCCAAATGAAATATGCTGAAAGAAAAGGTAAAGCTTGAAAATGGTATTATTAAAGATTTGCTGTTATTCACCAATGGCATCAGTCGGACAGAAAGGGTGTGATACTGCTGGAACCGACTAAGGATGGACTGTACAGGGTGAGTCACCTAACGTTACCGCTGGATATATTTCGTAAACCACATCAAATACTGACGAACAGATTCCACAGACCGAACGTGAGGAGAGGGGCTAGTGTAATTGTTTAATACAAACCATACAAAAATGCACGGAAGTATGTTTTTTAACACAAACCTACGTTTTTTTAAATGGAACCCCGTTAGTTTTGTTAGCACATCTGAACATATAAACAAATACGTAATCACTGCCGTTTGTTGCATTGTAAAATGTTAATTATATCCGGAGATATTGTAACCTAAAGTTGACGCTTGAAACATTGTCCCCACTTCATTGCAGGGGCCCAAACAGCTGCAACATACATCGGTTTTCTACAGAATGATCTGCCAACGTTGCTCGAAAATGTCCCACTGGAAACGCGTCGACGTATGTGGTATCAGCATGATGGTGCACCTCCACATTCTGCAATTAACACTGGGCTGACCCTTGACAGGATGTTCGACAGGCGTTTCATAGGACGTGGAGGACGCATAAATTGGCCAGCCCTTTCTCCTGATCTTACACCTCTGGACTTATTTCTGTAGGGTACGTTAAAGGAGAATGTGTACCGTGATGTGCCTACAACCACAGAGGATACGAAACAACGTATTGTGGCAGCCTGCGGCGACATTACGCCAGATGTACTGCGGCGTGTACGACACTCATTACGCCAGAGATTGCAATTGTGTGCAGCAAATGATGGCCACCACATTGAACATCTATTGGCCTGACATGTCGGGACACCTCTATTCCACTTCGCAATTGAAAACGGAGACCACGTGTGTACGTGTACCTCACCTCTCATGGTAATGTACATGTGCGTCAGTGAAAAAGACCAATAAAAAGGTGTTAGCATGTGGACGTAATGTGCTGTTCCAGTCTCTTCTGTACCTAAGGTCCATCACCGTTCCCTTTGGATCCCTACGTAATTTGGTGCTCTCCGATACACACGATCGAACAGCATAGGAGTGGTACTAAAGCGTCAAGTTTAGGTTACAATATCTCCGGATGTAATTAACATTTTAGAATGCAACAAACGGCACTGATTACGTATTTGTTTGTATGTTCAAATGTGCTAACAAAACTAACTGGGTTCCATCTAAAAAAATGTAGGTTTATGTTAAAAAACATACTTCCGTGCATTTTTTTATGGTTTATAGTAACCAATTACACTAGCGCCTATCCTCACGTTCGGTCTGTGGAATCGATTCGTCAGTACTTGATGTGGTTTACGAAATATATCCAGCGGTAATGTTAGGTGACTCACCCTGTATTTATCAACTGTCGCTGGAGACACGTGTGGCTGTCACTCGTAGAAGTATCGTCAGTCACCTGTATGCTGAAAGGGCTGCTCCGTGTTGCCGTGTTTCAGAATCGTCCGCAATGGAAGCAGTTAAGGACATCACAGAGACGGTGGCTGTGGACCTGGGTGCACTCCTGGACGCCGGGGACGACGCCATGGTGATACTCGAGGCAGGCGACACTCGGCTGGTGGTGCACAGGGCCGTCCTCGCGGACAGGAGCCCTGTGTTCGCCCACGACACCCTCGAGGCCTGCACTGGCGTGGTGAGGATTGCCGACATCGGGGGCCCGGTGCTGAGGCAGCTGGTCTCCTACCTGTACACCCTGCGGGCCCCCCAGCTGCCCGGCACGGCCCCCCAGCTTCTGGCCGCAGCGGATAAGTACGGGGCGTCGGGGCTGAAGGCGGAGTGCGAGCGGCAGGTGGCCGCTCAGCTGACCGTGGAGACCGCGGCGGCCGCAGCCACCCTCGCAGTCCGCCACTCCTGCAGTGACCTCAGGCGAGCCGCCATCGAATTTATTAAGGCACGTACCCACGAGGTGATGGCCACTCAGGGGTGGGCAGATGCCATGCGGAAGCAGCCGGAAGACTTGATTGAAGTGAGCCGGTTGCTGTACGATCCACCACCACAAACCAGGTAAGTGTGAGACAACCCACTGATTCGTGTCTCTCGGTTCTAGGTGTGTGTATTTCCAACTGTATAATTTTTCCCACTGAATTTTCGTAGATGTGTGTCTGCTGTAAAATACACCATCATAGACAGTCATTTCACGATAGCTCACAATGCTATCATTACCCTCGTGTAGCAGTTTCAGTGAACCCCTAAACTGAACAGTGTTCATTACCAGGTATGTTAGCTAACAAAAATCATCAAAGAGGCAGTTTGTGGGCATTATATTAAACTACATGTATACAGAAAGTGGTTGTTTAGGTTTTAGCATCAACTGCCATGACAGAGGGTACATTCACTGTGTGAACAGAGCATGACCCAGACTGCTGTGGACACAAAGCTGTATTGCCCAGCACAGGCTCAGGCGCAGTGATGGGTGTAGTTTGCAACCAGCAGCCTGTACTGGTTGCTGTAGGCCTGTTCCCATAAAGTAGTGTCTAAAGTTGTCCATTGCCTCTGTGGCTGATGACAATGAGACACCTTTGAATAGTGTCACACTGCATAAAGATGACCGAGTAAGTCACTTACAGCCGACACCTCGAGAAAGGTAGTGTACTGCAGAATGATTAGAGGAGGGCGGCAACTTATCTACAATTTTATATTGCTGATGTTGACCCGTGGAATTTTCTTCATGTAGTAAAGGAGACTATCCGAGTAATCACTATTCACACCTTAGTATTACAGCTTTGGCTCTTACGTAGTTGCCTGTCACTTTATTTCCACGTGCAAGCCATATGCCAGCAACTATCCCAAGATAATTCTTAGTTCTCTCCAAATCTAGACAGTACATGGAAGATGTCAATTGTTCTACAGGCGCATTATATAAAAGAATGCTCTGCTGTGAGGGCTTGTATGGAAGATGTTCAGAAAACCAGGTGAAGTAAGCATCGGTGCCCCAGTGGCTGACTGCTCACACCTCTTGCAGCCTGAGACCACCTCGCAGTATCACAGGCCAGACCTAGCAGCAGTTCCAGCTGGTCCCATAAAATTGAGTCTTCGCACCTCATTTTGTTTGCCTCTGTACTCAGCATTACATAAAGCTCACGCAGTGCTTGGATACGTTCCCTTCTGTGATACACAGAATACCGTGCTTTACTGTGTATTCGATGAACAGGTGTCCACCCCTGTGTGTGTGTGTGTGGTTCAGTTGATCTATGGCTTTACTATAGCCACCCAGTGAACACTACAGGCTTCCATTCTCCTGTGGCACACCTTATGACATTATCTATCCCATCCATTGTTGTTGCTGTTCCACCTCTGATAGTCTGTGACGCTTAAAGTGGCTGTGCGACCAGAGTTACCATTTTTCTGCACCATATTACAGTTACATATGTTCATACAAGTCTAATAGCCACTAACGCTGATAAATGATCATTTATTTTTCATTTAGATTTTAATACTTATGTAGTATTTTATGTGCTATTTGATATATTGGAAATCTTGTGTTCGAGATGACACTGTGCATTCCCTGAACCAATTGTAATGAACATAGAGCCAGTGTTGTAAATCATTCAGTATCTTTCTCTTTTATTCAATAAAGATTAACATCAAAATTCCTTGTTTAAACAACAAACATATTACAATTGTTTACATTCTTGAAAAAAATTTAAAACATTTCATTATTCCAAACTCGTTATGCACGCTGTGGGAAATGACTCATGCTCTTTGAAAAAATTTTTGTTAACGGGAATCTTTTTACTAGCAGTAATCTTTGAGTACATTTTAAAAATTCTCTTCATGATGTATAATAGATTCTTGTCGTGATCTTCACCTAGTTCACTGCCTCATACTTCCCACACTATTGGGTGTCAGTTACAGACAGATACACAATGTTTGGTTCTGGAACTGCCTCTGTCTTTCACTGATTCCACTCGACCCCCCCCCCCCCCAACCTCTCAAAATTATACATAGTGTCACACTCAAATTTTATACACCACAGGTGCCTATGATTTTAACAATAATTAAAATAAGATGTATAAAACCATGTGTAAGCAGAATTATTTTTTACTTCATACAGTGTCCACTTCACACAGTGTAGTGATACAGTGTTTTCCCATTTTTTGGGGAGGATGTCTCACTATCCCATGTTCATCCTACTCCCCCTTGTATCCATGCCAGCCCTTCTACATAGACATCAAATTCTCACGAAATTTACCATTCATACCTACTGTATGTGGAGGACAAACTTAATTTTATTTCAGTAGCAAGTTCACAGCACAACTTACATCATCAATCACAAACATTGCTCATCACCCCCCCCCCCCCACACACACACACATTAGTGTGTGTTTTTCCATCACTGGGGAATGACACAGCTTACTTCAACTACCCCATGGTTTCATGTGTGCTTACAAAGTGAGGATGCTCACTTGAAAAATACTTAAATTCCTGTCAACCGTATTTAATGAATGAAATTTAGATGAATGTGGTAATACTGTTATGACACGTAACTGTTGCACAACCACAGCCTCTTTCTGTTGTCAAATCACGAGTTTCACCGTGCCTTACTGCCCGCTGTACTGAATTCCTTCTCCAGCTCAATTTGAAACACGCTGTCAACCATTTCGTTACCTGTACCTTTCAAAGACCAGTTTTTAAAACAGGCTTTGAATGATGTCTAATGATCAAAGTATCACATTAATTACAATACGAAATGTTTCACAATCAGACGAGTGTCGTGCCTGTCAAATTTATATGCGTGTGTTACCATGCTCAGAAGCAGCCAAATTTCCTGAACTGCATTCCACCTGGTTTGTACACAGCCACATAACTTTCTTGCACTTTGTCTATTATCGTCCATATGAAAACCAATACCACAGTAATGTAAATATCAGAAAGCCCTTTACCAGAGATGGCGGTCCTCAGTGCTTGTAAACTCAAGTTAATTACAATAAATATTTCAAAAAGCAAGATTCAGCTTCAGACTACATGCTTTTGTAATGGACTGGGATCCAGGACTCCAATCCGGTCACTACAGATCTTAACTATCATTTTAACCACATGTAACATCATATGCACTTTTTCAAGCTTGATATAATGGGGCATAAAGTTTTGTTTTGGGCAGGGATTGTGAATGAAGCACAATAAAATGTTATAATTTTATGTATCAAAATTTTTCACCGCTAGAGGGATGATGAAACTGAAATGATTATACAACAAAGTATTCCCCTGCTGCGTTTTGAACCCAGCATATATCATGTTGTTTTCTAGCCACATATAGATACACAATGTCGGTTTATTTCACCACCAGTGAGATATGCATGCTCATGTCTGAACTAGAAATTATGCGAGGAAAAGTTCTGTGCTGACTGGGACTCTTAACCCTGTATATGCTTTCACCACTGGCTACACACCTGTCAAATACTTATCCACCAGCCACTAGGAGTGAAATTTATAAATCTGAAATGATAGGATAAGACATTCTCTGCTTGTTTCATAGTCAAAATTGGCACCAATTGTTATTGTTGACGTTGCATGCACAAATGCTAAAAATCATAATTGCTTTCCACATATTACTTGCAGTGCGAATGCTACAACTTGAAATCACACAGTGAAAATTTTTGTACCCAACCAGTATTTAAAACCAGACCTTCCCCTTTCATTGAAACCTGGATAAATGTGGAATGTTGGGGACCCAACAAAACGATGGAACTGTATTGTCCGAAAAGTGTTCAAAATGGCAGAAAGAGATATCCGAGGTAGATTCCCAGTTCAGCACCAACATTTTCAACATTGCAAGTTCAAATAAGTGTGCTGTGACTTTCCATGACAATTGTTTCAGGGATGAAATAAAATTTCTGGTGCAAGAAAGGTTAATGGTGAGCTTCCACTAGAGATGGGGGATGCACTCTTGAACTAATTCATAGAGTTGAATCTTTCAAAGGAGTGAACAATCAGTGATTCAGAAAAAAAGAACGGTAGCTCCAAATGTTTCCCACGGCAGAGAGAGAGAGAGAGAGAGAGAGAGAGAGAGAGAGAGAGAGAGAGAGAGAGAGAGACGGAGCATATCAGCGGCGCCTCTGCTGGTCACAGCACACTGCACGTCACACAACACAGCCAGCGCCGGCCTCTGCCCTGCTTCTACCTTGGCTGCCTGCATTGTGCAGTGCCCCATTGGATTTTGTGTTTCACATATGCCGTGCCGTCTCTGTGCGTCGCCTGCCGCGCGCAGTGTCTGGCACAGCTTGACTTCGCATCGCTCTCTGTCGGCGATCGTTTCAGTCGCACGTCCTGCCCTCTGGGCAGTTGATGCGAGCAACAGGACAGAGAGCCACCTATCGGATAACATAGGAACTACTTGCAACAACCTGCTCGCAAGAGAACAGACGATTTGTCACGGAGCGGGTGAGTTCACCGCTCCCCCCACCCTCGGAACTCGCCCGCTCAACGCTCACCCCACCGTCTCGACTCTAGCCAGAGCGTTGAGCAAAGCGACTCAGGTGTCACTCTGGTCTCTGCGGTCTCGGCTCACGCAGCAATACAGCTCGCGGCTCGACCTGCTCGACTCAGCGGCTCTGTATCGGAGTTCGTCTCTACTGGATATTGTTCTTCGTAGTAATACCGCTACGTGTATTACATTATTATGTTATGTATACATCATTTGTTTTTATTTTATTTTTATTTGTTTAAACTGATTAGATTAGGTTCCTGACGACTCCTCTTACTATAGGATTTTTATTATGGACACTCGAATTTACGCTTTAATTACGAGCGAACCGATAAACGTATCGCAAAATGTGATACACCAATATTTTCCTTGTTTTATTCTGCATAAGGCTATATGCAGCACTTTCGTTTTACAGTCAAATTTATAGTTCTTTTCTTATTCTGGTACGGATTTTGCGATTTTAGGCGTCTTCGGAAGGAAACGTTCACTTTAAAAATATATGGCTTGCAATGTATTTGTATGAGGTTAATGAAATTTTAATACATTGTAGCCAAATATATTGTTAATGTAAATCTCAAGTTACAACATTTTCCGATCACCCAAAAAACCACAATAGTGCAAAATAAATCAATAATCAAAAACTTTGTCATATCGTGGAAATTTCAATAAACAATACAAAATTCTTACTCATTATCTGTGTTACTTCAAAATAGGATCAAATAAGATCAAAATACAGGTATAGTACTGGAATAAACCAAGTTTAAAGGGCAATGTGCCTTCCATTTATTTTCTATTGTAAATGAGTGGTGAGTCATGAAAAAGAGCTAATTCATTTCAGGGAGTGAACAGTTCTGATCCGATCTCTGAAACGAACAGTTTTGCCCATCTCTACCTTCCACTAGCCGGATGTCTGCCTCTGTCATGGCCCAACATACACCGACTCTCCTCCAGCAGGTAGTGAAGGAGCGTCGGCTTTATTGTAGATTAGGAAGGAAAGTGTAACCTTATGTTGTTCAACAGAAGTCACCGGAGGCAAAGAGGGTCTGTTAATACTTGTTAAGTGTTTGGCTGATCAGTGACTCGAACACAGAGCTTAAGCAAATGAAGCTAGAACAATTTTAACAGACCACCAAACTACTTTCAATGCAGTGCCACTGTTTTGCCGTTAACGAAGGATGCTCCTCACTGGATGAGCGTTCCGTTTCCCTGGAGGTTCATTACAGCCTTTACAAAACATTCTTTTCCTTGTTAATCCATATCAATGGTCACTAGTTGCCTCAGCTACCTAATGTGTACTTTAGAGTTGTTTTTGTAATCACTGAAATAATATCACATAATTGTCAGCTGCACTACTGGCATTATTGTAGGCTACAGAAATTTCTGCAGGAAGTGTTTTCTCCCACCTGAGCTGCTGTGATCTTGTAAGAGTTTAGGTTGCAACAACACTAGATCGTACAAAATAAACTCAGCGACAAGTATCAATCAAACTTCCAGAATGTTCTCCAGGGATCATTGTCACATTTATAACTGCAATAGTGTGGCATTGTGTCAAGGAATGTTAATTATTTTCTAGTTCTTTATTATTGTGATAGAGGCTTATAATTTTACTAAAAGAAGAGATGCATTTGATATATAAGGTAGTCAATCATAGGCAGTGACTGTTGTTTGAGAATGCATCCATTGTTATTCTTGAAGTGGCTTCTCTTTATTATAATTTCAGAAGGAGTTTATTTTTTACTTTGAAGTGGTATTAAGCTACTAAGCAGCCATGTTTATCCACTATAATAGTTTTTTGAAGAGATCATTCATTATTATAATTTCTTCTGTTATTAACACTGTCAATCTTGGCAAAGATGAGGCTTGTCTTCAGTAAATGTAGCTTATGTAGCACAGATAATCCCTCCATATAAATTCCATGTGGAAAAAGGGGGCCTAAAAATGTACCGTGCAAGTGCGTAAGAAAGTCCATCATTTTTCCTCATGTAGCATACTACATTGATGCATGTAGCCTAAAAGGACCACCCATAATTTAACTGAAACAAGTAGATTCATGCATAATATCATAGACTTTTGTCTGACGTGTTGTCATGCAGATTGGAATAAGTATATTTATCAATCATAATTTTTTATTTGTAGCTATAAAATATTCTTGGAGTGACTTATTGAATATTGTACACTTGAAGGTCATAAGGATTGTTTTTTAAACCTTCGAAAATGCTGCATGAAGTATTTTGTGCATCACAGTATATTGATAATTTTTACTTATGGACCATCTGACAGCAACTGAATAAAACACAATTTTAGTGCCATACGCGTTTCGAGTTTATTTTCTGCAAGGCGTTATCTGTGACCTGGAATATGTACATATGTTAGCTATTTAATTTACATTTTTGTCACTGTGCCTGTAGGTTATAAACAGTTCTGGTGGTTGGTATTTCCTATTAAGTAGTAATGTTTTGAACTGTACTTACAGGTTGTGTGGACAATTTCTTACATATTACACTCCCATTGCATTTTTGGTGTTGATCTTCTTATGAATGCCAATTTGCAGTTTTTTCCCACATTCCACAGCACTATGAACTGAAAGATTGTTTCAATGCAATGTTTTGGTTTCTGTTGCCGACTGTCAAATGTTTTTACCAAAGATCGAATGTTATTGCGAAACTTTTGAGTGTAATTATTGAAGTATCTGTGATCTGTTTGTGTACGCATTTGTGTGTGTGTGTGTGTGTGTGTGTGTGTGTGTGTGTGTGTGTTTTATAGTGTGGTATTTTTTTTATTTTGGCTCTGCTTATGTGTGTTAGTTTATGTGTGTAGGTCATGGTGTACCATCTGGTTCTTTTCTGTGTGGTGTTGTCAGTGTGTGTGTGTGTGTGTGTGTGTGTGTGTAAGTTTTCAGCTTGTGAGTCCTTTTGTATTCTGGAAATGTGTTTGTTTTGTTGTATTATTTTGTGCGTGTATGTGGTAAGTGTGTCAAAGAAATTACGTCAGGAAATAATTTTCTCATTTTCAGTTGGTTTGTTTTGATGTAGTGGTTTACTAGTATGGCTCAATCGATCACTGCCAAATGTCATGAAATGTGACCAATTAGCCATCATGCGGCACTTTAATTCAATAGGAAATGTTGAGGAAGAAAGAAAGAAGTAATTAAGTGTCAAACATCCCATCGACTGCAAGACCATTAGAGACAAAGTAGAATCTACAGCTCTCAAATGTTAGAAAGGAAATAGATAGTGCCATTTCAAAGGAATGGTCACAGTATTTGCATTGCTTAGTTTAAGAAAATAAAGGAAAACTTAAAACAGGATGGTTGGATGGACATTTGAACTATTTGGCTTTACCTTCATAAAACAAAAATGTTTGATCCTGACAAAAATCGTATAATCAAAGGCTAATGTGAGTCCTCAGAATGTAACAGTACACATCTGGTGTAATGAAGCTCTTTTGTGTTAAGAAATTCTTCCCACCTTTTGTGTTAAGAAATTCTTCCCACGGATATGTCCATAGTTATTAGCATCCATTGTATTCATGGTTGTCTGCAAAGATTTTCATTGTGTCATGTACATAAAACCAGAGGAGAAAAGCAATTTTGATTTTTATCGCCTCTGCATGGCTTGTCAACTATGACAGCTGGTGTCGATTTCAAGTCTGTCACACAAAACTTTAAATGATTGCTTGAAAAGTTAAAACATGTACCTCGTAGCAAGTGGCAAAAAAGAATTCGATAATCAACATCATCTTGTGTGCAGTCAACAACGATGGTGCATGCAGCACGTGGGGATAGATTCCCACCCTACACAGAATGTTCCGTTAGGTTACTTCCAGTTCATATATGGGCACTTCCTGCTACAGCAAAACTAAGCAGATGTTTAACATGTATTTGTGGTTAGAAAACAAAGGGAGGTGGTGGATTCAGATCCCAGTAAAGGAACAAAATACTTTTTCTCGACAGTTCAGATTCTCATTTTGCTATATTTGGATATGTAATGTATTATTGCACTTACTTAACAATCCTATTACTTGCTAGGTTTGAATCATCGAACACAATGCCAAGTCATTTCAACATTTCAACATGCACCCACACACACACGCTTACCTGTGGCTGAAATGATATTTAAGATCTTTCGCACTTAGTTAACAGAGACAATAGGTGCTCAATTGGAATCCTGGATGGTAGTCTTAATACAAATGTTTTCGTCACTTAATTTCAAGTTCAAACTTAGTTTCCAAAAAGTCATTTATTGCAATAAATTTGAGTTTACAAGCTGCCATCTAATTATAACAGGTTTCGATATTCACATTATCGTGATATTAGTCTGATTGTGGACTCAGTGTTACAAATCAGTTGCTTCAAGTGGGGTCTTGTAGTAATCATTTTGTAGAGTGAAATGTCCATATTGAAAAGAGATCAGAGGAACTGCAAGACAGTAACATTATGTGGGTGCATGTGTCGTTCCCCTACACTCTGTCAAGGAATATGGGACTTCATCATAATCATACAATTTAGGTGGAGTGGAATTCAGGCTGTTTGGATAGTTTTGATGGCGATAGCACCTGAGCTAACCTGTCCAGTAATTCTGTAATTGTTTTGTGCAAGTATTGGGCGTTGTGTGTACCTTCTGGCTGCACCTAGATTTGAACTACCTGTTGTACGGGGTTGAGCGACTGCCGTGGAAAGCTCGGATGGTACGACTGATTGTTATTAGCTTACTGGCAATTCATTTGTATTAACTGGAGCCCTATCCCCTGTGTGGATGGTCCCTCAGCAGTGCTGGCCATAGTGAGCCACCTCCACATCCCCACGAGGACACGCCCAGCCAGCTCACACCCTGCCTCTCTGTATGTGCAGTGCACCAGTCGTTACAGAGCTGAGGACCACCACCACCAGCACCACAACCACAACCAGAACCACCACCACCACCACTGCTGCCACCACCACCTCTGCCAGCGCACCTCGCCGGACACCTGCTGCTGCTGCGCGGCCCACGACTCCTCAACCTGATGAGGCCACTGTCTCTCAAATGCGGTGAGTTCCCTCAAAACACACACACACACACACACACACACACACACACACACACACACACACACACACACACACACACACACGCGCGCACACAACATTATATGGTAGATAAGATATAAATACTGAAAAGCAAAGTGTAAATGCTCAGTCTACATTTAATGAGGGTCAGCAAAGTGAACTGGGAATAAAATCAAAATATACAATCAGAGGTGGTATCTCCACGACTAGATCATAGTATCATGGGAGAGAGGTTAGTTAAGAATAGGTTGGTAGGAAAAATAGTTATTGTCAGCAGTTCAGTGTCTTATTCATCAAGACCAGCAAACCAATGCCAACAACAATTCAGACTGAGATTTTCACTCTGCAGCGGAGTGTGCGCTGATATGAAGCTTCCTGGCAGAGTCTGCTGGACCGAGACTCGAACTCGAGACCTTTGCCTTTCGTGGACAAGTGCTCTACCAACTGAGCTACCCGAGCACGAGTCAAGCCCCGTCCTCACAACTTTACTTTTGCCAGTACCTCGGCTCCTACCCTCCAATCTTTACAGGAGCTCTCCTGCAAACCTTGCAGAACTAGCACTCCTGAAAGAAAGGATATTGCAGAGACACGGCTTAGCCACAGCCTGGGGGATGTTTCCAGAATGAGAGTTGTGCTTGGGTAGCTCAGTTGGTAGAGCACTTGCCCGCGAAAGGCAAAGGTCCCGAGTTCGAGTCTCAGTCCGGCACACAGTTTTAGTCTGCCAGTAAGTTTCAATAATTCAGACAATGTCATGCCCAGAAAATTTAGTGATGGGGAGAGTATGAGTGCACTGAATGTCTAACACTGTCAGATGAGATAAATGTCTATTACTTTAGATGTATTGTAATGGTCTAGTAGAGGTCAGACTCATACACAGACATTTATGAGACCATTTTTGGCGCTTGTCAGGAATGAGAGAGGAGAAAGAACCCAATAATTAGCTATAAAGTTTCTGTTAGTATCAAGAAATATACCTGGAAATCACCAAACAGAAGCAAACGTCAGCAGAGCCTAAGCTTGCCAGGGTGTGGACCACCTTGGTTGCCCCACTGCTGTAACAGCCAGTCTCGGTAACCACAGACATGCAAAGGGGAAACTCTGCCTTCTGTTGACAATGTGTCTGTCTGTCTGAGCAGCAGATTTGCAGTGCCATGAGCTCCCAGAGTCCACAATTATTTATGACATGCATTCCTATCTCTGTCTTTCCCTACAGTTTTTAACCTCAGCAACCACCTCTAGTTCCACAGCAGTTATTCCCTGATGCCTTCAAATATAACTTACTCTGCTGACCCTCGTACTTGTCACAGTTTTCCACATATCACACTATCCTCACCTATTCTGTAGAGAAGTTCCATAGTTCTTCTGTTATGAGTTCACCTAGTTTAAACACCCTTCAATAGCACCACATTTAGAATGCTCCGATTCCCCTCTTGTTTTTTCCATAATCCATGATTAATTTTTATGCAGTACTGTGCTCCAAGCATACATTCAGGTATGTCTAACACAAATTAAGGCCTATCTTTGATATTAATAACTTTGTTTTGCGAGGAATCTCCTGTTTTTCCATGCTACATTACTCCTTATAACAACTATGCTTTGACCCTCCGTGTAAATTAGCATCACGTGTACCAGAGTCCTACAAGTGGTCTACTGTGTGGTCCTTAATTCTGTAAACTTTGCCACCAATGTTATTTCCGCCACACCCCAATACTTTCCTCTTTCTTCCATTCATTAATCCTGATTTGGCACTCATTCAATTGTTTATTACATTCACCAACTCTGATGATTGTCTGACTTTCAGTGAACACAGAAATATCACCAGTGAATTTTATCAATGAAATCCTTTTCACCTTCAGTTTTAATTAAATTGCTATAAGTTTCTTCAGTTCCACCAATGATTCTTCAGTGTTCATCTGAACATTTGTGGAGATTTCCTGCATCCTTATCTTTAACCATCTTTAATTCAGAATACCAATTCTTGTTGATTATTGTACATATTCTATGTTACCTGCTGTTCCATATATCTTATATGTACCTTTTAAAAAAAATTTCATGCACTTTCACTGTTTCATGCTGTCAAATGTCATGTAAAGATCTGCAAATCCAATAAAGATCTCTTGATTTTTCTTGAACATCCCTTCCACTATCCCTCGATCCTTTACTCCAAATTCAGTTTTCTCAAACAGATTGTCACCTTTGTCTTCCATTCTTCTGCATGTTGTTGTTATTTTTTCAATAAGTTGTATTCATGAGCTGTCTCGTGGATTGCGCAGACAAATGTGAATACTCACATGATTGCCATTTATTATTGCATTGTCTATAGAGCCTCAAAGAAGTTAAAATTCCCATTCCATTCCTGTGTACTTCAGTATCCTATTATTTACACACTGAATTCTCATAACAATTCTCTTAAAATTTAGTTCACGAACTGGTCCGAGCACGGGGGTCACAACCCAGACCACACGCCACTGTTAAGCACTAATGAAGGACTGGATCCCTTACTTCGATTGCACATAATTCATTAAGGTCAATCCAACACCTTTATTTCAAATACATAAATGTAGTTACATTTGAATCTGTCTGACATTAAACAGAAATAAAAAAAAAAACAATTTCAAAATCAGCTGATTCAGTGCGTGAAGTGCGAGTTAAGCCAATAACCAGGTAAACTAAATTTGAATCTGTCTGGCATTAAACAGGAATAAAATACAATTTTTTTATATGTTTAAACTACAGCATTAAGGAATTCCAAATCTTTCCCCTTTCTAGGCGGAGGCTGAGCCAGAAACACAGAATGCCCCAAAATCACAGTTTTGCTGTGAAATCTTACAGGACACCTGAAAGCAGTAACAGACAAGGGGTCGGCGCCCACAAATAACATAGGCCAAGAGTCAGGCCGGGAGCACATCCCACGAGAACTTGTTCACACTACGCTCATCACAAACTGTACACATTCCGACCGAACATCTGCTTGCGGTGGCTCCCAGAAGGACAAAGCGACCAACAGCCCCATACCGTGCTTCTCACACAGGCACCTCAATTTGTACAAACATATAGGCCAACACCAACTCCGGACTCCTCTCTCACTGTGAGGCTTGGCGCAATTTATATGAAATGCCTTCTAGGCAACCAGTAACCGCCGCAGGAGTTTCACTATTCACAAACAGCCCCAGCGTAACAGACATCACACATGCGCTTATGCCCGAGCCACAACTCCGCCAGTCTCACCGGCCGCCCCAAACCGACTGCCTTTCGCCATCCCACGCGCCCCAGCTGAAAATGCAAAGATGCTCATGCCCGGGGATGCACCAAAGATAAGCCGATTGCTGATGATCGACCAGCGATCTGGCTCAATCATTATCATAACTGAATTGTGCTCTGAGTGCACATCTGTTCCTGGATACACCTTACGATTCAATACCTGATTACAGAGTGTGTATCTGGTTGTGATGTACTCCAGCTGGAAATGTCTTTACCAGCTAAAGCTCTGCCTCCCTCCTTAAGAGCTGAAAATGCTGAGATACCGAAGCAACCACACAAATGTCACAGAACACAGGGCATAGCCTTGCAGCAAGTCAGCCATCCACATGTGGTGGAATGGTGCAGGAGGGCTCCTCCAAAGGGAGTGCTTGTAACGGTAACACCAACCACCCTAAATGGCAGTCAGTGATTACATTAAACCTCTCAGAGGAATTTTTGAGAAAGTTGTGACTGTGAGATAACCTAATGGGAACAGAACAAACAGACTGGGATTCATTTCCGAAACACCCCAGCGGAGTATAACCAACACTAAACATTTGAGTGAGGAACAGATGTTCTCCAGCACAAAAGCAAGTATTATTAATTAAATATTAGTTATGTATTAAAATTAGTCACCAGCCTAATTGGAAATTCTTGTCAAACATTGTAATAAAGCAGAAGGCAGTGCTAAGGCTAACCTAACTTTCCTTGACACACACACACACACACACACACAAAACTCTTTCTTTATATCTGTTCACATTACAACAGAGTAACGTAGCCTTGCAGATAAATGTAGTACTAATTTGGAAGTCAAACAAATGGCCAATGAGATAGCAAACAGTAGCATATGCTTCACAACAACACGTACCTTGAATCAGGGCTTAATTTCCGTCAGAACACGTTCTGGCACCTCCCACAAACTCCCTTTCTTCTAATTCTCACTTTTTCCCTTTTTTACAGTACAGCACTGGAGATTTGAAATAGTATTAAATCAAAACGTAACTATAATTTTCCGCTGCACCAGAACAAGTGAACGTGACAATGGGTCGCCAATGTGATGTGATGGGCAGGAGGTACTGTGTGTGTGTGTGTGTGTGTGTGTGTGTGTGTGTGTGTGTGTGTGTGTAAGATAAGTGGAGTATCATTCCAAAGTTGTGATTGGTACATATCGCCTTTTGTTTACAACTGCCAACAACCTCAGCGATGTAGTAGCAAGGCAATGTCTCATGTGTGTCAATCAGAAATAAATAATGTAAGCTACTTTTGAATGTGAATGTCTTTATAATTTGCTTTCATGAAATCATTTCATACCATGTTGCAATTTATATCACAGCTAAAAATCAAATGTGCGTATGGAACAAACATGGCAAACATGGCAACAAAGTTGGCAGTCTTTCGAGCCGATACGTCCCTTTGTCCACAGCACTCTTGACCTTTGTCTTTATCTGCCCACACCCTTGTTAGAACATGGTTGACACTATACAGTAGAGAGGAGCTCCCACAGGGGGCAAATTTGAACTCCCAATGCAGAACAGACATGTATATGTTAGACCCATAAGTCTGTCTGTCTGTCTGTCTGTCTGTCTGCCCCAACATAGTTCTCAAACGAAAGTTCCAATTTTAAAGCCGTTTTTTTACTTGACAGCTGGTTTAATCAGGACGGTTCTTACATATATTTCTGAAAGTCTGTTCAGCCATTTAAATGTCATGAGCTATATGAAGTAAAAATGTTTCCCGCCAGCATGCTCTCTTGAAATACATTACGTAGTCCATAAGAATTACATCACGTTACGTAGTGCCAAACTGTAGAGCTCAAAAAGATGTACCTAAATAAAAGATTAAGGTTGAAGAATAATGACGATTTTTGTCTTCTGAAATCACCTGTTTCAGCACCCACAAAGCAGAAAAAGTGTGAGTGTGACTCAACTGTGAAAGGCAAACATACGCTCTTGCTGACTTTTCGTGGTTCTTTTTGAGGTCTACAATTCATTAAAAAATCAAATGATTTTGCTCTAATAGTTTATGTAGCATACTGTAAGAGAGCACGAAGGCAGCCCACTTTTTTGCAACTTGACTTACAACTATAGCCACAGCTTATTTCTTGTGCTACCTAAAGTAGCGAAATACACTCCTGGAAATTGAAATAAGAACACCGTGAATTCATTGTCCCAGGAAGGGGAAACTTTATTGACACATCCCTGGGGTCAGATACATCACATGATCACACTGACAGAACCACAGGCACATAGACACCGGCAACAGAGCATGCACAATGTCGGCACTAGTACAGTGTATATCCACCTTTCGCAGCAATGCAGGCTGCTATTCTCCCATGGAGACGATCGTAGAGATGCTGGATGTAGTCCTGTGGAACGGCTTGCCATGCCATTTCCACCTGGCGCCTCAGTTGGACCAGCGTTCGTGCTGGACGTGCAGACCGCGTGAGACAACGCTTCATCCAGTCCCAAACATGCTCAATGGGGGACAGATCCGGAGATCTTGCTGGCCAGGGTAGTTGACTTACACCTTCTAGAGCACGTTGGGTGGCACAGGATACATGCGGACGTGCATTGTCCTGTTGGAACAGCAAGTTCCCTTGCCGGTCTAGGAATGGTAGAACTATGGGTTCGATGATGGTTTGGATGTACCGTGCACTATTCAGTGTCCCCTCGACGATCACCAGTGGTGTACGGCCAGTGTAGGAGATCGCTCCCCACACCATGATGCCGGGTGTTGGCCCTGTGTGCCTCGGTCGTATGCAGTCCTGATCATGGCGCTCACCTGCACGGCGCCAAACACGCATACGACCATCATTGGCACCAAGGCAGAAGCGACTCTCATCGCTGAAGACGACACGTCTCCATTCGTGCCTCCATTCACGCCTGTCGCGACACCACTGGAGGCAGGCTGCACGATGTTGGGGCGTGAGCGGAAGACGGCCTAACAGTGTGCGGGACCGTAGCCCAGCTTCATGGAGACGGTTGCGAATGGTCCTCGCCGATACCCCAGGAGCAACAGTGTCCCTAATTTGCTGGGAAGTGGCGGTGTGGTCCCCTACGGCACTGCGTACGATCCTACGGTCTTGGCGTGCATCCGTGCGTCGCTGCAGTCCGGTCCCAGGTCGACGGGCACGTGCACCTTCCGCCGACCACTGGCGACAACATCGATGTACTGTGGAGACCTCACGCCCCACGTGTTGAGCAATTCGGCGGTACGTCCACCCGGCCTCCCGCATGCCCACTATACGCCCTCGCTCAAAGTCCGTCAACTGCACATACAGTTCACATCCACGCTGTCGCGGCATGCTACCAGTGTTAAAGACCGCGATGGAGCTCCGTATGCCATGGCAAACTGGCTGACACTGACGGCGGCGGTGCACAAATGCTGCGCAGCTAGCGCCATTCGACGGCCAACACCGCGGTTCCTGGTGTGTCCGCTGTGCCGTGCGTGTGATCATTGCTTGTACAGCCCTCTCGCAGTGTCCGGAGCAAGTATGGTGGGTCTGACACACCGGTGTCAATGTGTTCTTTTTTCCATTTCCAGGAGTGTATATACTAATAGATAGTAAATGAATATGTCTGTGAGTTAAAGAAAGAAACATGTAAATCCCATAAGTGGTTCTCACGTTACAATCGCCTATCTGTATGTCTGTTTGCGAATTCAGTCTTTGTAGGCCACAATTCAGACAGGTCGTGTCTACGGCTTTTTCAATTTGAATTAGTTTACCTTGTTAGCCATCGCTGCCTCACAGAGAAGCCAACAGACAATCCAACAGGCACTTTAGGAATTAAAGTTCAACGATATTACTCACTCACTCTATGTAGGTCAATCGCTTGCAGTTCAGTTGTTGTTCTGCTCAGAACTGACAGCATTGTTTCGGTTTGTTCGTAGTGTTTATTTACACAGCGAGACTGTGACTGGACATGAGAGTTTAATAGTTACGTACATCTCTACAAAAATTAGTGACTTCTTTAAATCTAAAAGATAAAAGGTTTGTGAGAGCAATGAAAACCACAGTTTAGATGTAGAATCCATGATGTCAGCTGTGGCTGGAGAAGAAGATGCAAACAAAAAATCAGACGATCCTTCTCCTACGTCATTGTAGCAAAATGAAAATTTCTATAAGTTGGTGGATATGGATACAGACAAAACATCTATAGACAGTAATGATAATTGTAATGATGATGAAAAGCCAAATTGTTGGTCTGTCAAACAATGTACAGATTATAAAGCTAAAAACCTGTGGTTAATTATTAAAAAAAGGCTAGGTTGCCAAGTTTTTAGAAGTGTATCTACACTAGGTGCTGATAAAACAAAAGGGTTAAAACTGAGTGAGCAATGGCTTTTAGGAACTGTAAGCTCATGTGGGACATGATCAAATAACGTCTCTTAGGAAAAAACTGTTTGATCACTGCACATTTGAAGCTCACGGTTTAGCAAACAAAATCCAGACTACGCAGAAAATATCACATTCAGAACTCAGTCGCTTCCACGGTAAAGGAACAAGAAGTTGTTATTGAGCGTATTTTTGGACAGCTTATAAGCAAGCAAAGTTAGACTGTTTTATGAGTTTGAGACAGAAATTGATCTCCAAATTAAAATTGGTTTGGATATGGGCCGAATACTATGTTCATGTTGCTTGATCTAATATAGTGATTCATATTTCTGACCAGATGACATCAGATATAATAAATAATTTAATAAAAAGTGACTCCAAATTTTCACTTCTTTTGGATAAAGCCACTTCTCTTTCACACAAAAAAGCTTTGATTGTATAGTTCAGAGCATTATTAAAAGGAATGGAAAATGCCATGAGAATTTCTTTGACACTTTTTGGGCTAAATGACACAACAGCATCTGATATCTTGAAAGAACTTTTAAAGCAGTTAGAATCACTAAGATTAGGCTGTGAGTTTTTGAAAGACCATGTAATTGCTTTGACTTGCGATGGAGCTTCTGTCATGTTGGGAAAAAAAATCTGACCTTGCAAAGCTGATATTTCCAAACTTACTCATCTGGCATTGTTTGAATCATCGTTCAGAACTCACCATGCATGACACAATAGAAGAAGTGGTGGGAATTAATCATTTTAAAATATTCGTGGATAAAGTTAGAAATATCTTCAGCTGCTCTCCGAAAAACAGCAGTGAGTTGGCAGTTGCTGCTAAAGGTTTGGAGCAAGAAATTTAAAAATTGATCATGTGTTTTGACACTCGTTGGGTGGCCTCCAGTTTATTGGCAGTTAAAGCTGTGTGGAAAGATTGCAGGGCTCTGTACAGTCATTTTTTAGAAATACACGAAGGACACGAAACGAGACTCAAAACAATGGTCTTCTTACAAAGGGCTTTGTAATACATTGTCATCTACATCTTTCGTCTCCAACCTAGCTGTAATGTCTGATGCCTTAGAAGAGTTGGCCGATCTATCCCTACAGCTTCAAAGATAAAGTGTTAACCTTGTTCAAGCTCACGACGACATTACACTTTTATTAAGTGTTTGAAAGTCTGGTTGATGCAATGGGACAACATGCAAATGTAGCTAACATTGCACTGGAAAATATGAACTTTCAATGTGTTAAACTTTCTCAAAGAACAATTATTTCTAAGAATCCTGATAAACAGTTTTATCGCAGCTTGGCAAATAATTTGTCATCCAGGTTGCATCTGAAAGCTATGATGATGTTATGAACTACATGAAGGCCATTCACCTGAAATTGTGGCCTAAAAACATATCAATCACTTACGGAGAAAATGAGACTTTTCGAATGTGTGAAAGATTTAAGATTAATAGCCCTCTGAAATAATGAAGGACTTCAGGGAGTACAAACAAGGTCTGAAACCAGTACTAAGTGGAGAAATGCCAACTGTTCTTGTACAGCCACCAATGGTCAAAAAATTTGTACCAATAATAAACAGCATTGCAGTGTCGATTGCAGAGTGTGAACGTGGCATTTCTGCAGTGAACTTAACTATGACACCACTGAGATCGTCACTCTACATCAGCACTGTTTGTAGTTCATTACGCATCAGACTTCTGGGACCACCTGTAGCTAGATATGAAAATGGGCGTCTTGCATGGCGAAGGGATATCATTCTGCACTTGCTACACAGTCAAAAGCACGAAGTGATAAAGTGTATAATGAGGATAATTCTGTATTATGGAAATGTTTTCCTTAATCCATCTCCATTGGTTGTGTTTGAAATAATTTCACAATGCTTACTTTTTCTTCGTTTATTTGAGCCACTGAGTATGAACTTAGTTAAAACTATGAGTTCAGTTAATAATACATCCTAAAAAGGTACTTTTTAACAATAAATACACAATGTATATTCTGTATAAACTGACTGCTCATACGCCACTGACTTTTGTCAGGATAACAGATGTTTGTCATTTTAAGTTAATACGCTATGTTGAAAGTGTAATAAAATTTAAAGGGAAATATTTAAACAAAGTTGTATACCCTTAGGTCAAAGATATATACTGCATGTTAACAGGACTTGTTATTTTATGAGTGAAGGGAAATTAAATTCATATTTCAAAGTACAAAACTGTAATCTCAAAATTAACGCTCGGTACAATTTATTATTAATGTGATATTCTTGATTTGGAATCATTTGTAATTTTATCATAAATGAGTTAACAGATCAATACTCAATCCCACTGATTCAGTTTATTGGTCATTAGCGGTTTAATTATTGAACGGCAAATCGAGCTAAACGTCTACTGAGATGTGGGATTCTTGAAGTTTTCAACTGCTGTTTGAAACAGTATAACATCTTCGTGCAGCCCGCTGAAGTAAAATTGTTTAAATAATGGTTTAACGTACAAACTAATTTTTTTATATACACAGTATGTTATTGGAAATGAAAAAGTAATTTTAACAGAGCTATAATGGAACTCAAGAAGCTTTGACATTTTTGTAAAATATTCGCCAAAGATGGATGATTGTTGTAAGTGCGACTTTGACTGAAATGGTCGACTTCACTGTGAAGCTGATTTTAATATAATAGCAATACTGAACAGGGCAGAGCATGAAGTGATTCATTTAAATCAGGAGGTCTATTATTATCATACCATATAACATCATTGCTAGTACACGGTCTCTATACCTTTACGTTACCTAGCTTGCATTAAAGTAGCTAATGCAGTAAATATTTCTTTATTGAGCCCAGTTTGAAGCAATTAAACAGAATGCAAATCTAACTACACTGGCTGTGGTGATACCTTTGCTTTGCTTCATTAACTAACTAGTTTAGTACATGAGGGCCTCAAAGTTTCATGGTTTGAACAGCCATGCTCATTAACAAATCTTCACAAGTGTGTATGGAAAATGGTGAGTATTCTCATCAATAATTATTCATTAAGTGAAGCACAACAAACTATAACTCTTCAAATAACAAATGTGCTTTGAAAAGTAGTCTTTTAACCTTCTCAAAATATAGTTGGCTGGGCAAATGCCAACACCATTAAATTCAAGTTCAAACACCTTCTCATGGAATGAACAGTAATAAAACTTTGTAATTCTGATCAAAGTGCATAAATGCAACAATTAATAATCTTTTTCACTTCTAATCAGTATTATTATCCTTTTAACTAACAACTTTACTATTTTTGGACAGCTTTTACGTAAGGCAAAGTATTCAAGAAGATTAATGCAGATCGATTTAAAAATGCACTGGAAGTGGTGTATTTCTCAAATTATTAAACTGAACTTGAAACACAATAACTCCACACATTAGAAAGCAATCACAACTATTTTTACGGCTGCTTAATAGTCTTTTCATAATAAATTAGCACACTCGGAATTAAATTCACTGGGATAGGATTCTCAAGGTCTGTGATTTGGGATAGTCACAGGTGCAAGATAGAAGTTTTAACAATACCACGATTATTATTAAAATCAACCAAATTTCACAAATGTCTGGTCCATTCACAGAGTGCCAAATATAAACATTTTGGTGGAAGGCTGGTGGCACTGGTGGCGTGATTTGCAGTGGCTGTTAACATGGCGGCGATGTAGTCATGGCAGTACTGTTGGCCTTGCCCTGTTATAGATCTTCTGAATTATATTTTTGCAGGGCCGAAAACCGTGCCATTATACATGGTATCACCAAATGCAGCATCCGAGGTCCATATATAACACTCTAAGTTCCTCTGCCTCAACACTCCAAGTATATGAACTACAATGTTCTGCTACTGCTAGCGAGATGTTAACCACAGCACTGGTCAGGCCTGATTCCTTACCCATTGCAAAGGACACATTTCAGCTTGCGCTAACCACTCCTTTTCCATTCCGCCAGGCTACTTCCGTAGCTGCAGGGATTCCCCTTCACAAATTTTCTGTAAAATCCACACCAAACCAACCTAAAAAGGCTTACAACTGTTTCCTATTTTTTGGTGGGGGAAATTTTTCTAAGGCACGTAGCTTTCTCCAGGTCCTTATTAATGCCGGTATTAGTAATTATATGGCTCAAGAATTTAATTTCTAATTTTACAAGTTCACATTTTTATAATTTTAAAGTGATGCCTCCTGCTTGAAGAGCAACAGTTTGGAGCTTTTTTTGCCAGTTTTCATTGGAGATAAATAAACCATCTACATAAATAGTTAACCTGGAACTCAACTCCTCCCCTAACACAAAGTCCAGAGCTCTAATAAACACTGCCAGAGAGGTATTCAGTCCAAATGGAACTACTTTGTAGCGATAACATTTCCCGGTAAACAGGATTGCTTTATATTCATGCGATTCTAGACTTAATGGGATTTGCCGATAGCCAGCAGTCATGTCGAAGCTGGTTAAATACCTCATTATGAAATTTTTGCAACATATTGTCCAGATTTTCAGGCCTGTCCACCTCTCTTTTTACTTTGTTTAGAGTTTGTGCGTCAATGGCCACACGTACTCCTCCATCCTTGTTTACAATGATAAGTGGACTGATATATTCGCTGTTACTGTGTTATATCACTCCTCATTCCATAATCTTATCTGTTTCATTCTGTATGTCCTGTTTTTTAGAAAAAAGTACCAAATACGGTTCCACAAAGAATGGATCATGATCCAGAGTTGCAATACAGTATCCAAAATTTTGAGCCAGTCCGGGTTAACCTAAAATGATCTACTGTCACTTTCTAAGATAATAATAAATTCCGCTTTCTCAGGGCCAGCCAGAAATTCTGCACGCGTGCGGTGCTCCTGCACATGTGCAACTTCCGGATCACAGCGTGCATGCCGCAGCTGCCAGCGTTCATGTAGTGCATGTTTCTATGCACAGATGTCGCTTTATCCACTTGCTGGGGTACTCTGTACCAGCGCATTCTAGTGCTCTTTCCACAGCTTGCAAGCCAACCATGGGAAGATATTTTGCGTATTAAAGCATTTAAAATACTGTCACAGTCTACTCATTGAGACGTCTACTTTTATGTTACCAGTTTAACCCAGTAAGACAAGTAATACAGTTAACAACCGTGGGTTTCTATTAAGGCAGTTTGACTGACGGCACGCAAGTATTTAAGAAAGAGAGCAGTTAGTGACTTACAGCGAACCTTATTCATGATTTCAAATAACATTAAACAAATGCAAGGTTTCCTATAACTAATTCTCGGTGCCCTCAGTTACACCCACATAATTTCTGTCTCACTGACCTCTGAACAGAACGATAACCGCAGATGTCTCGATCACCTGTTATTATATGAAGGTTATTGTTTATCGACCTCAGCTGAGCGTAGCCCTTCACACATTAAAAAAAACCGTAAATGTAAGTATACATTGGAACAATCGGTTTAATGAGCAATTTTCCTGATAATAATGTACCATGGAGCAGAATGATGCAATAATGCACAGTTAGTAAACAATAATTTTTTATTATGAAAGGAATAAATCCAAACACATTTATCACTGGTCATGAGAAATGATATAGTTAATATCGGGCATAAAAGATCAGCTCATTGACGAACACAAGCAGTTGTGAAGATTTTCATCACTTATACTTGATATAAACCTTGATTTATTCATTTTCATCACCCAGAAAAACCTTTCACAAACATATGTCAACCCGAACATGGACATAAGTCTCGCGGCATCTTTGTGCTGGTGTGGAAATTCTTGTTGTGAAAAATTTTCGTAGAATTGTTCTGTACTTCACACTGCAAAGAACTTGTCCTTCAGTCTTGTATTGCACTGTAGGTCGATCACTTCCATCTGTAGATCATTCGGAGCATCTTCAACTGACGACGAGAACGGTCGGGCAAAGAGGCGAATGGCAGGAGGCAAACTCGTATCATCTGCAAATTGTGCTCGAAATTGTTCCTTAATTTTTACAATTATTGATATGTATTGTTGAAATCTAGCTCTTTCATGGACCAGTCCGAGAGTCGGGAAATGTGCAGTGTTTTCTGTCATTAGCTGGCGCTCCCAAAGCGCAAGCTTCCTTTCAAAGGCATTTGCTTTTTCCAACATGTCAGAAATTAAATTATTTTCACCTTGCAAACTGACGTTCAGGCTGTTCATGTGAGACGTAATGTCCACAAGAAATGCAAGGTCTGATATCCAACAAGGGTCTTCCAACGTAGGTTCACTTTTTCCCTTCTCATGTAAGAATGTTACTATGACCAAACGTAAATAAAAAAATATTTTCAGCATTTTACCTCAACTGATCCAGCGTACTTCAGTATAGTAAGCTATGTCGCCGTACTCCGCTCCTAATTCCTCCAAGCACCGCCGAAACTGGCGATGCTTTTGCCCATGTGTCTTCAGGTAGTTTACAGCATGCACAACAATTTGCATGACGTTTGCTACAGTTACTGATTTTGCACAAAGCACCTCTCGATGCAGAATGTAGTGAATTCCATACGTGTCATTTGTACACCCTAGCTTTTGGCGCATTCGTGCTATGAGTCCTCTCCAATGGCCTTGCATTGATGGTGCTCCATCTGTGGTCACTGTGACTCACCGATTCCAATCCATACCGACACCATCAATCACTTGCTCGGCAGCTTGGAGTAAGTCCGCACCTGTAGTAGTCCCTTGCAAAGGTACTAAGTCCAAAACGTCCTCTGTTACACAAAGTGCGTTATCGACACCTCGTATGTATATCACAACCTGGGCTGTATCTGTAAGATCTGTTGCTTCATTGAGCGCAACAGAGAAAGCAACAAATTCTTTTGCGTAATTTATTAGCTGCCTGTGCACATCGCCGGCCATAGCACTGATACGTCTTTGTTACTTCGTTTGGATAGACCGATTTCTTGAAACCTGCTAATGTTTGTGGGGCACACAAGTTCTGCAGCATCAGTGAGACACCCTTTCACAAACTCCCCTTCATAAAAGGGTTTCCAGATTTCGCAATTCTTAATGCGATTCTAAAACTTGCTTGCAGCGAAGATTTAGTGTGGTTGTCATTCTGTAAAATTGAAAACAGTACATTGTACAGCATGCAGTAAAATAGACATAAATGTAACACAAGAAACTAAGAAGTATCAGTTATATTGACATCTTCAACTTTTGTAGTCCGGTCTTCCTCAGTTGCGTGTAATATTACAGTATATTGATAATTTTTACTTATGGACCGTCTGACAGCAACTGAATAAAACACAATTTTAGTGCCATACGCGTTTCGCCTTTATTTTCTGCTAGGCATCATCAGTGGCCTGGAATATGTACATATGATTGCTATTTTATTTACATCTTTGTCACTGTGCCTATAGGTTATAAACAGTTCTGGTGGTTGCTATTTCCTATTAAGTAGTAATGTTTTGAACTGTGCTTACAGGTTGCGTGGACAATTTCTTATATATTACTCTCCTGTTACATTTTTGGTGTTGCTCTTCTTCTTATGAACGCCAATTTGCGGTTTTTTCCACATTCCACAGCACTACGCACTGAACTCTTGTTTTAATGCAATGTTTTGGTTTCTGTTGCCAACTGTCAAATATTTCTGCCAAAGATCGAAACTTATGAGTGTAATTATTGAAGTATCTGTGGTCTGTTCGTGTACGCATTTGGGTGTGCGTTTGAGTATGCGTTTGTGTGTGTGTTTGTGTGTGTGTGTGTGTGTGTGTGTGATATTAATTTTATTTTATTGTTTTGTGCTGTGTGTTTTATGTTATTTCCTTTATTAAGTGTAGTAGGGAGCCTGTGCTGATGTGTGTGTGTTCATTTATCAAATGTTTGTTTTCTGCTATGGCTTTCTGGATGTGGAAGTTTTCTTGTGTTTGTGTAAGATGTTTGTCATGGTTGCTGATTCTCATTATTTTCATTTCTTGTTCCATGTTTGTAGGATGATGGTTGTAGTGTTTTAAATGTTCTGCAAATGTGGAATGGTTTGTTTCATACTTCCAACATCTGATATGTTCTTTGTATCTTGTTTCAAAATTCCTGCATGTCATGCCTGTGTATACTGCATCACAACTTTGACATTCAAGTTTATATATTCCTGATTGTTGGAATTTGTCCCTCTTGGTAGCTGGCTGGCTTAGGTGTGATTGAAGGCTTATACGGTATTTTGAAGCCCTGTCTCTTTAGGATGTTTGCAACTCTGTGTGTTAGTTTATGTGTGTAGGTCATGGTGTACCATCTGGTTCTTTTCTGTGTGGTGTTGTCATTGTGTGTGTTTGTTGAGTGTGTTTGTAAGTTTTCAGCTCGTAAGCTATTTTGTATTCTGGAAATGTTGTGTTTGTTTTTTTATTTGTGTTTTTATTTTTTGATTGAGGCTGTGTACCACATGTGTGTCATACCCATTGTTCCTAGCTATTTGTATGATTGTACTCATTTGTTGTTCATAGTTTCTCTTGCTGAGTGGGATTCTGTTTAATCTATGTAACATGTGTCTTAGTGCTGCAAGTTTCTGGCTGTGGGGGTGGTTGGATGTGGAATGTATTATTGTGTCTGTGGCTGTTGGTTTTCTAAAGATGTTAAATGTATGTTTGCCATTTTCTTTTTTAATTGTAATGTCAAGGAAATTTATTTGATTTTCTTTTTCAAGTGTGAATTTTATGTTCTGATGAGCTTTGTTTATTTATGAATGGAGTTCACCTATTTTTTCACTTGGCTCATCTACCAGACAAATAACGTCATCCACATATCTGTAGCAATATATGATTTTGAAACTTTCATTTGTGGTTATCTTTTCAAATATCTGATTTTCTAGGTGACTGATGAAAATGTTTGCTAGTGTTCCTGATATTGGGGATCCCATGGGCAGTCCATCAGTTTGTAGATAATATTCTTTCTCAAACTGAAAGTAGTTTTGTTCAGTTGCCAGTCTGAGCATATCTGTTATTTCTTTTATTGCGTCTGTGGTGAGGTTGCTGTGGGATGAGAGGTTTTGTTCTATGATTTCTATTGTTTCTGTGATAGGGATGGAGGTATACATATTTTCTATATCGAATGAAATCAGTGATGCTGTGTGTGGTACCTGTATGTTCTGGTATGTTTCCTATTAGGTTTCCTGTGTTTATCACTGTTCTGTTGTTTTCTACTTTATAGTGTTTTGTAACTAACATTTTGAGGTGTTTGGCTATGTGGTGTGGTGGAGCTTTCTTGAAGTTGATAACAGCTCTCATTGGCATTCCGTCTTTATGTACTTTCGGTTGACTGCGGAGTGTTGGTGCTTGTGGGTTTTTCTGTGTTAAGTAGTATTTCTGTTTGTCTGTGAGTGTGTGTTGAATGTTTTTCAGTGTTTGTTTCACATTTGCCTGGAATCTTGTAGTTGGATCTGACTTCAGTTTTCGTATGGCATTGGTGTTTATGTATTCCTTGGTTTTTGTGATGTATTGCTCTTTATCCATTAGTACTGTTACATTTCCCTTGTCTGCTCTTGTTATTAATACGTTATTGTTTGTTAACTTTTGTTTTAACCTTTTCATAGTGGCTGCTTCTGTGTGGTTGTTCTTATTGTGTGTGTGCTGTGTTTGTTTTATTATGCCTTTTATTTCTTCTTTTACTAGTTCTCTTGTCAGTCCTATTTTTATTTCACAATTATTTTGTTGTTCTTCACGTGTAATGATGTGTTCAGTTTCTAGTATGAGATTTTCTATATATTGATTGTTCACTTTGCTATTGGTGTAGTGTTTCAAACCTTTTTCCAAGAGCATTTTTTCATTTTCGTGTAGATCTGTCTCTGTTAGGTTAACTAAGCATGGATGGAATGTGTGTTGGTGTTCATGTGGTTTCACATTTAAAATGTAAATGTATTTTTGCGTCTTTTTTGCTGTTAGTTTCATTATCTTCTGTTTATGTTTGTTTTTGTAAATGTTTCATTGCTGTGTATGTGTTATGTTCAGTTTTTTCTACTAGTGCCATGAAAACTGCGGCGTTTCCTACGTTTTTTGCCAATTCTAGATGAGTCTCATAGAGCATCATCTTTAGGTGCTGTTTTTTCGAATAGAGCATCTTAATTTCATGTAGTAACCAATATCGTTCTGCAAATGTTTTCGACTTTTGTGCCACTGTAGAACTGTTTTTAACCTTTACATTAATGTAACTTGGAATTAAATCGTTCTTTTTGCATGTTTTGTTGAATTTTATGTGCTGTATCGTCTGTAAGAAATTGTCCACGCTACCTGTAAGTACAGTTCAAAACATTACTACTTAATAGGAAATAGCAACTACCAGAACTGTTTATAACCTATAGGCACAGTGACAAAAACGTAAATAAAATAGCAATCATATGTACATATTCCAGGCCACTGATGATGCCTTGCAGAAAATTAGGGCGAAACGCATATGGCACTAAAATTGTGTTTTATTCAGTTGCTGTCAGGCGGCCCATAAGTAAAAATTATCAATATACCGTAAGTATCAGTTACTCTGATGTACTGTAAAATCGAGTTGATGTGTCTCATCCATTTTCTTAAGGACGTTTAATTTTGCTTGCCATTCTTCACTGTTGAGTACACTACACTCGTCTTTGTGATGTATTGTAGTGTCTTTCAATTGAAAACTTACGCTGGCTGCCTATTATTCGGTGGCACAGCAAACACTGAGTTTTCACCAATGGCTACAAAAAGGAACTGCAGTACCCAGTCATTTTTAAACAACTGAGAACATAGATCTACATCTACATCTACATACATACCCCGCAATCCGCCATACAGTGCGTGGCAGAGGGTACCTCATACCACAACTGACATCTGCTCTTCCTGTTCCACTTCTAAACAGAACGAGGGAAAAATGACTGCCTATATGCCTCTGTATGAGCCCTAATCTCTCTTATCTTACCTTTGTGGTCTTTCCGCGAAATATAAGTTGGCAGCAGTAAAATTGTACTGTAGTCAGCCTCAAATACTTGTTCTCTAAATTTCCTCAGTAGCGATTCACGAAAAGAACACCTCCTTTCCTCTAGAGTCTCCCACCCGAGTTCCTGAAGCATTTCCGTAACACTCGCGTGATGATCAAACCTACCAGTAACAAATCTAGCTGCCCACCTCTGAATTGCTTCTATGTCCTCCCTCAATCCGACCTGTTAGAGATCCCAAACACTCGAGCAGTACTCAAGAATAGGTCGCACCAGCGTTCTATAAGTGGTCTCCTTTACAGAAGAACCACATCTTCCCAAAATTCTACCAATCAACCAAAGATGACCATCCACCTTCCCCACAACTGCCATTACATGTTCGTCCAGCTTCATATCGCTCTGCAATGTTACGCCCAAATATTTAATCGACGTGACTGTGTCAAGCACTATGTTACTAATGGAGTATTCAAACATTACAGGCTTCTTTTTCCTATTCATCTGCTTTAATTTACATTTATCTATATTTCGAGTTAGCTGCCATTCTTTACACCAGTCACAAATCCTGTCCAAGTCCTCCTGTATCCTCCTCCAGTCACTCAACGACGACACTTTCCCGTACACCACAGCATCATCAGAAAACAGCCACACATTGCTATCCACCCTATCCAAAAGATCATTTATGTAGACAGAAAACAGCGGACCTACCACACTTCCCTGGGGCACTTCAGATGATACCCTCGCCTCCGATGAACATTCACCATCGAGGGCAACGTACTTGGGAACCAATCCCATATCCACATACCTTAGTTAGGAGTCTGCAGTGGGGCACCGAGACAAACGCTTTGGCAAAGTCAAGGAATATGGCATCCATCTGATACCCTTCATCCATGGTTCGCAAGATTTCATGTGAAAAAAGCCCAAGTTCCATTTTGCAGGAGCGGTGCTTTACAAAGCCATGCTGATTCATGGAGAGCAACTTCTCTGTCTCAAGGAAATTCATTATATTCGAACTGAGAATATGTTCATGAATCCTGCAGTAAACCGACGGTCAGGATATTGGTCTGCAATTTTGAGGATCTGTCCTACCCTTTTTATATACAGGCAACACCTGCACTTTTTTCCAGTCGCCCCGGAACTTTGTTGGGCAAGAGATTTGCGATAAAAGCAAGCTAAGTAAGGAGCCAATGCAGTAGAGTACTCTCTGTAGAACCGAATTGGAATCCCATCAGGACCTGGCAATTTATTTATTTTCAACCCATTCAGCTGCTTCACAACCCCAGGGATGTCTATCACTATGTCCTCCATATGGGAATCTGTACGACACTGAAATGGTGGTATGTTTGTACGATCCTCTTGTGCGAAAGATTTCTCAAATGCTATTTTTTAAAATTTCAGCTTTTGTTTTGTTGTCTTCAGTTGTCAGGCCAGACTGATCAGTGAGTAACTGGATGGAAGCCTACGACACACTTACCAATTTTACATAAGACCAGAATTTCCTTGGGTTTTTAGCAAGATCTTTTGCTAAGGTATGACGGTGGTAGTGGTTGAATGCTTCGCGTACCACTCTTTTTGCGGCAGCACGAATCTCTACTAGCTTTTGCCTGTCCTCATTCTCCCGATCTTTCTTGTACCGCGAGTGTAACTGCCTTTGGTTCCTGAGCATTCTCCAAATTGCGCTGTTAAACCACGGTGGGTCTTTTCTGTCCGTAACCCACATTTTCGGCACATACTTGTCCAATGCGTGATTTACAATGTGTTTAAAACTTGCCCGTAATACTTCCACATCTATCGTAGCGGAAGTCAATGAAATCGGTTCATTTACTAAGTGGGATGCTAACAGCTGCTTATCTGCTCTTTCTAGTAAGAATACTCTGCTAGCCGTCTTGACCGACTTTTTAACTTTCGTAACCATAGTCGTAATGAAAACATCATGATCACTAATCCCTGTCTCAACACTGACACCGTCGAGGAGGTCTGGTCTGTTTGTGGCTACGAGATCTAAAATATTTCCATTATGCTTTGGCTGTCGATTCAGCTGCTCAAGACAGTTTTCGGATAATGTGTTGAAAAGTAATTCACATGACGGCTTGTCTGTACCACCTGTGATGAATCCATAGAGATCCCAGTCTATACTACATAGGTTGAAGTCGCCTCCGACTAATACTGCATGATCCGGGTACTTCTGCGATACAGAATGTAGACTCCCTTTGAATGATTCTAGAACTGTCACGGTGAAAACTGGTGGCCGGTAATAACACCCCACAATTAACTTTATTTCCCCTAGCTCTGTTAAACATGTCCAGATAACTTCACTATCACACTCTACTTCGACCTCAGTAGACACAATATTTTTGTCAACTGCATTGAAGACACCACCTACTATGGTGTCTAATCTGTCTTTCCGATACACGTTCCAACCCTCACTAAATATTTCAGAACTTCCTGTCTTGGGGTTCATCCAGGTCTCAATCCCGAGAATAATTTGCGTGCCACACACTTCCTGGAGGGCAGTAAATTCAGGAACTTTATTCTGAACACTCTGGAAACTTACTGCTAATATCTTGATAGCTGAAGTGTCTTTACAGAGAGCGCGTCCTGATCTCTCTGCCTGCACGTCGACTGGTGAGTGTTCATCAGGACACCTCGCACTACTGCCTAGCCTAAACAAAACCCATGTGCATGCCACAAGTACTCTGCTACCCGAGTAGCCGCTTCCTTTGTGTAGTGTACCCCTGACCTATCTAGGGGCGTCCCACAATTTCCCACCCAATAGCGCAAGTCTAGAAATCTGCAGCCGAGACCGTCACAGAGCTGACGAAGCCTCTGGTTGAGATCCTCCACTCGGCTCCAAACCAAAGGACCCCGATCTACTCTGGGAACGATGCTGCAAATAGAGAGCTCTGCTTGCACCCCGCGCGCGAGGCCAGCGGTCTTCACCAAATCAGCCAGCCGGCCGTACGAACTGAGGATAGTCTCAGAACCCGAGCAACAGGCATCATTGGTGCCAACGTGAGCAACTACTCGCAGACGACTGCACCCCGTACACTCGATAGCCGCTGGCAAGGCTGCCTCCACATCTCGGATGAGGCCCCCCCAGCAGACAGACAGAGTGCGCGCTGGAATTCTTTCCAGCCCTGTACGCTATTTCCCTAAGGGGCTCCATCAGCTGCTTAACGTTGGAGCTCCCAATAACCAGCAAGCCTTTGCCCCCGTGTGCCTGCTCGGACCCTGTTGAAGGAGCTGCCAGCTGCCCACTGACAGGACGAACGGGCAAGGCCAGGCGGCCAGCCTCCACATTGGCCCTCCGCCTCGAGCGACGCGAATGCGTTGCAGTCCGCCACTCACCCTGAGGTGAGTCCTTTGCTTTTTCACAGTACCTGCCATTTCTCAGTACTTCTCTGTTAAGGTTTCGGACACCAGGGGTAAAAGGGACTGGGTATGTTGCGGTCTTGCTTGTACCACATAAATAGGGAAGTGGAGCCGCCGCCATTCATTTAGGACACATGTCTAATAACAGATGTCACTGTCATTTGCTGTTGCACATGTGCGCACATGATCAGCACATCCGCATGTCTGCACACTCATTTTCTCTTTGACCTTTTTAATACATGACACGTGGTCGTGTGACTGTTTCCATTTCTGAAGAAGTCCTAAGTACGATACATGTGAACGTGATGCTTTCAGTTTATGTTGTTCTCATCATGGAAGCTGGTTAGTCCAAAGACTGTGTTTATGTATACATTTTCTGGGAATTACCTTTCATTTTGAGTAAAGAGGTCCACATGACAGTTTTCGATTATGCTCCGGTAGCGCCGAAAATAAGCTATTGCGATCCCGCAGTTGCTATACTCAAATTCCTATGTTTCATGCTGTCCATCCACCCTACACTTTTCGTCAAACTCTTTCCGCGCCCTTTACAATGTTGTTGGATGGCAAACCTCGCTCCACCAGCATTGCTTAAATTATTCATTTCTTAGGTACGTTATGCATTATCACTGAATGACCGCCAACCCGGGCGTCCGCCTGTATTCCGCCAAGCGTCAGCAGCTCGTGGTCTTGCCGTAGTGTTCTCGGTTCCCGCGCTCGGAGTCCCGGGTTTGATTTTCGACGAGGCGAGGGATTTTCTCTGCCTCGAGACGATGTTGTGTGTCCATCATCATGTCATCATCATTGGCGTTAACTAAAAAGGATTTGCAATATGGCGGCCGAACTCCCACGCGTGGGGCCTCCCGCCCAACAATGCCAAATGATCATTTCATTTCATTCCGCCATGTCACTAGAAAACCAGCACACTATCTACAAAATCACGAAACCAGCACCATACTTGAATAGTGACACATTACTGATTGTGAGCACATTCAGACATTAATCACAAATTCACATGGTAGTAATGCAGAAGCCGAGTTGACTTTTCCGTTAATTCCCCGTGTAATGCAGCCAACAGACCTTTGTCGCTACCTCAGTGAATGATTGTTGCTGCTAGCGCCGAGGGCAGTTGGAATTTTAAACTCTTTCGCAAGAACCAAAGACACTCTAAAGTTAGCACATACTCACAGCACTGCGTAGGGCGAAGTTCGAACATAATGTACGAGGTAGGACTGGCAGCTTGCATTACCAAATACAATTTTTTCTTCTGTTTGACACAGTTGGACTCAAAGATTTTGATTTGTGGGGACAATTTCTACATAACACTGTCCATCTCAAACACGTGCCTGCAAACAATTTATAGCTGTTAATGTGATCTTCACAAAATTTTTCATTCCAGAAAAAATTAGATGTTTCCCATTAGTGTAATTAACATTGGACTCTGTCGTTGGAAATGCTAATGTACAAAGCAATTAGGGCACGCGTATATAATAGCAATAACTGGTATTTTTATATTTGTACGGATTAGTAACGCTTATTCAGGTTCCAGTAACGTTACTAAGACTACTGGTGTAAGTTTCATCTAAACGTACTTGTTGTACAATACACTGAATACGACATTGCAGAGCCCGTGTTATTCCGAATCACAGTGCGAAGTTCCGCTGCATATGCTTGCGTCTCCAATGGAACAGGCACTACGGCAGCTACAGCGTGTACTCGTACATCTGTGCAGGTGAGACATTTTACCTGGAAGTCGTTTGCCTGATGTCGGCGAGTAAATACGATATTGCGACCGGTCGCGATAAGCGGGTCCGACACAAACTTTCACTGTCGTCATTCCACTGTACATCTGATGGTTGTCCGTATTCGCGACTGCGAAAGCGTTTCTCGTATTTCATAGCACCTCTAGTCGCCGCTTCGCCCGTTCCTTCGGAGGTGCACAGGAACTTTGCATCGTAATTCGGAATACCACAGGCACTGCAATAACACGAGTAAATTTGATGTTAGTCTGCATCCGTAAAGATAAGATTGTGGCGGTAACTCTGTCATTGACGCAAACTTCCGATTACCCTTCCAGGAAAAAAAGTCAAATGTAAATACAACGCATGGAAAGAAGCAGAGCAATGGGCAATTCCGTTAAGTTTTTAGTAGTCAAAGCGACATCAGTGAACCCCTGTGTCGTAGATCGTATCTCTGCTTAGCAACGTAAACAGAGATCGCAGTTTGGTTCGCACTGTTAATTAATAAGTAAAAAATATATTTGTATTACGGACAGTTGTGCTTTGGGCGGTGTCCATTATCGTTCATAGCCTTTCGACAAGCAATTACACAAAAGTTTCGTTTGTCTGGGACCAGAATAGCGGCCGTCCTGATCGTGCGCGCTGTGGAGTTTCTGTTTGGGTTTTAAGACTTTACGTTCAGTCTCTGCGTTACAGTGTTGCGTAAAATTGATTCTGGTGATGCAGCATTTTAGTTTCCTTGTTTTCGCGAGCTGTTAACTGCTGACATGGCAACCACGTTTCCCAGAAAGCTTACCCTAAGATTTGGAATTGACAAAGCAGCCCGTAATGTTCAGCCAAGTTAACTGGAAACTCGTGACTGGATCGTTGACGTTATTGGCGTTACTTCGGATCACACACACACTGCTGATTATAACTTGGAGCAATACTGCTTTTTTGTGAAGCTGCTTTCCTCGTTGGTGCTGGAACGGATTTTGCGGAAATTTGAAGGAAAAGCTGAATTCCACCATCGCGATAATTCGGTGAGTAGAGTTACCATTTCAAATGCTGATGTTGATTATAAACAAGTCAGAGAATTTAATTTCCCCCTGAGGTAGAAAACTGCTGCTTAAAAGACGTATTATCTAAATAAGGTGACATCAGGCAAATTTGTAATGAACGATGGTCCAGCCAGCATAGATTGCGATGCTTTAGTGGCGTTTGTTCTGTCGATATGCATGTCAAACAGAACATTCCATCTCATATTTTGGTTTGTGGCTACAAAGCGCACCTTATATACAATGGACAGACTTTGACTTGTCACATATGAAAGTGGGCATATCCGGCAAAACGGTCCAAAAAGTGTTTGTATTGCAGAATAATTACCAACAGCCTGAAAGGTTATCACTGGCTAATCTTGTGACCGAAACTCAATGACGGGTGCTGACGTTTCCAGCATTACGGGAAATGTGGAAGAAAGGCCACAAAATACTCTTGAAGCATTTCCACCTTTACTCAGGAAAGACACTGTAGACAATCCGGCTGGAAAAAGTAGTATAGCCACTAACAAGAGACGTCGAACTTGTAACGGCAGTAGCACAGATGAAGAAGATATCAACATGTCGCTGAAAGCTGTAGGTGACATTCAGAAAACAGTACTGGGAACTACTGTTTCAGACAATATTGTCAGCATAGATTCAAACTCTTGAGTCAAGTGCATCAGTAGACAAATCGAATCCGCCACCATCACCCGAACAGGTCAAAGTGACACCACAGTCCCATTCTGTAGCGCTGGGCGCGCCAGTAGATGGCATTGCGCTCGTCTTGGTGACGCCACAGCCCCGCCCTGCAGTACCCGTACGTCAACCAGCGCAGACAGATTCACTCGCAGATGCAACTGAAACAAAACGTGACGAGGTAGCGAGTGATTGTCAATAACAGGCGACGTCACAGCCCAAATCCCAAGACGAAGAAGCTGAGTTTTACAGCAATAACACACAAACAGCAAACGAAAGTGATCATAGAAGTGACGGGGCATTGGAAGAACGTTTGCAAACTGCGTCTGCGCCGCCTTTGGCAGACGAGACGAGATGGTGGCACACGACTGCCCCTCAGATCCACCGACACCGCCCTCAGTGGAAAACTGCTCAGGGGGTGGGCGGAGCAGACATTCGGTGAAGGCCAGACTCAATGCAAACCGCAAGAAAAGTAAAAAGAAAGGTTCTAATGCAAACCGGGACGGTGGTCTCCAGTCAGATTCTCAGGAAGTATCCGGCATGGAGTGGCATCAAATGATAGACTAGCGGGGAAAAAGGTCACTCCCCTATGTTAGTCATATACGATTACCACGTTAAATATTAAATAGGATACAGTCGGATGTTAAAATAGCTGCTCTGAAACAGTTTCTGTATGAGTCAGCGACGGATATTGCTCTCCTGCAGGAAGAGGTATTCCCACAATTAAATTTGTCCAATTGCGTCGATTTTCACCATATTTCCACTGAAACAAGTGTTGCACGGCCATTTTAGTTAGAGAAGGCATCCCCGTACATAACGCTGATAAATTAGAATCGGGGTGAGGTATTGGAATAAACGTAGCAGGAGTCACTATAGTCAGTTTATATGCTCCTTCTGGCAGCAGTAATAAAACTGCAAAAGCCACATTCTTTAATGAAAGCGTAATTTCTTTACTGAGGAAACCCCCCCCCCCCCCCAACTTAATAGGGGGAAATTTTAATTGTGTATTGAGTCGAAAGGATCAAATCCCCAACTTCAATTACTCACGAGACTTGAGACGTCTCGTTGTAGATTTAAAATATGCGTGGGAAATAAAATAAGCAGCAATGGTGAACTTCACTCATTGTTGCGAATTCATGTAGTAGAATTGACAGAATTTACGTATCGGAAAATTTAGCAGATAAAGTACTGAAAACAGAAACTGTTCCCGTTAGTTTTTGCGATCACAGTGCGTTGTTGACCTGCGTAAATTTAACACCACAACCTACCAGAAGAGTAAGAAGCCAGTGGAATCTAAATATTTCGTTATTATCGGAAGAAGACTTAGAAGATGCCCTAACCAGAGCTTGGGAAATGTCTCCATTCACAGAACAAATTTCCAAGTGTGATAGAATGGTGGACCCAACGAGCGAAACTGAAGCTAAGGAAAGTTTTAATATGGCCAGAGAAAGGAAACAGACTGTAGAATTCTACTACAGCGTGCTAAGGGAACTCTATGATCAGACAGATGCAATTCCTACAAGATTAAAAGACATCAAGCAAATAAAAGCAAAATTATCAAGTCTGAAACGTAAGAAACTGGAGGGACTTGAAATGAAATCCAAAGCAAAGTCAGTCACTGAAGATGAGACTGCTGCATTGTACCACCTTGTCATACACGCCAAGAATAGAAGAAGTTTTGTGGATGAACTTCAGATCGATGATGGTACCATAATCACCACCCAGAAGGAAATAATTACAGAGATCTCAGCGTATTATGAACGTATGTATGCATCAGGGGAAACAAACGAAGAAGAATATGATGAGCTCTTTGGTGCATATCTTCCACGAATATCGCGAGATGATGATGGTGAGAACATTTCTTCGGACATCACCAAGGAAGATGTATTAGAAATCGTGTGCAGCTCCCCCGCTAGGAAATCTCCAGGATCTGACAGACTGCCCATTGAATTCTATAAACGATTTTGGAGCCTAATAGAAGAAAAGTTCACCGAAATTGTCAATGAAGTTTTACAGGTGAAGCCAGTGCCTGCAGAGTTCAAACAATGCAAAATCGTGTTGATCCCGAAGAGAAGAGGCTGCAAAAGAATAAACAACCTACGGCCGATTTCGATTTTAAATTCGGATTATAAAATTATAGCTCGAGTAATTAAGAAGCGCTTTACACCATGCACCGCTGACGTCATAGGCCAACAGCAGACTTGTGCTTTCAGAAGGACGATTTTACAAACTGCGGCTTTGTATCGTGATGTCATTGCACTAGCGCAGGCAAGTAACATAAAATGTGGACTGCTTTTCATAGACGTCCATAAGGCATTTGATCAAATTAATCACAAATACCTGATAGAGACAATGCGTCGAATGGACTTCATGCCAAAAACCATCGACATCCTCGAGAACGTGACAATGGGTGTTACTGCACAAATCTCCGTTAACTGTCAACTGACAAAACAAATTGAAGTAAAACGGGGTGTTACCCAAGGCTGTTCGTTATACCGCTGTAACCTTTCCTGAGACAGCTACAGCACAGGCTGACAGGCATTACCATTCAAGGAACAAAGACCGTGTAGGTGCTTATGCTGACGATGTAGGAGTAATCATCAGAGACCAAACAGATGTGACGCAACTAGAGATGGTACTCGCAAAATACTGTTCCGCATCAGGTGCGAGGGTAAATGAAAACAAAAGTAAATTTCTAGATGTAAAGCGGCTTGCTAACTTGCGCATTGAGTGGGTGAACCATGTTAATGAACGCAAAGCTCTTGGAATAGCATTGATAACTCCCCTTTTAAAAATGATAGCAATAAGTTGGCGGGAGGTGGCAAGAAAAATCAAGGGAGCTTTGATTGAAAACTGTCAACGTAGCAGAGACCAGTTCCAGAGAATACTGTTTATCAACACGTATATTTTACCTGAGGCCTACTGCATAGCACAGGTTCTCCCCATTCCATCAATGGTGGCGAAGACGATCATGTCCACCTTAGCAAAGTTCTTGTGGAAAGGGGAACTGTTTGGAGTGCCGGTGAAGACAGCAGTTTTGGATCCAAGCGATGCAGGAATGGGTCTGACATAAAGTGTAAAGCGATGGCGTTGTCTGTTAAACGAACATGGGGCATAATGTGTAACGATCCAGGGTGCACTACAGCAAAACTATATGACATTGTCAGGCCAGGAAGTGTAGAGCCGCCGATAAATATACAAAAAATAAGTTTTAAGCTAAAACACATTAGGGAGTATAATCTTGAACTAAGTTATCCCAGCAAAAAGCTTTTAAACTCCAAAAAAGTTACAGCAAAGGCGATTTTAGCTGAAAGACGGAAAGATGAAAATATGGAAAATGAATTCGAGAAAATACTTAAATATCAGAATCACAATAAGAAATATGGTAATATGCTCCGAATCGTCGTCAATGGAATGGGTATTGGTTAGGAACTGGATTCCTAGTAGAGAGGGAATGGGTTGGGTTCACGTTCCCGACCCCAACCTCACCTGCAAGTCGCACATGAAAAATAAATCAGTAGTACAGCAGATACAAGAATATGATGGCAAACATCTGGTGTCTGATATAAAGGAAGATCTTGAACTCTCCAAGGATGCGTTTAGAAGGCTGAATCTGACAAACATAACAAGGCAGTGAAGGATTTTGCGATGTCGCTGTTCAGGACTGCTCCTCTGTCCACGTAATTTACCCTGGAAGGAACACTCGTCAAGGATTTACTGGATGATTAATTTGGGTCTGGGAAATGATCATGAGGAACTTCAGGCTGCAGAAGAAGAAAATGTGCGTGCTGAACTGCCGCCAGCTGAAGGAGACAGTGAAGGTGCTGATTTGTGCTACTGCTAAAGACTCATTCTTTGAACACTGTAATTTATGACTGCAATTATCTGTCACCTCATATATGTCATTTCTTTCTTTTTGTCCAACAACACAATTCATGGCAATGGGTTTTCCATTTCCCACTGTAAAGTATATGAGGAGAAACATTGGCTTTTTAATCAGAATAACAAAGTCGATTGGGAAACATTCAATTTTTATACATATAATAATGATAAACAAGAACCGCAGTGGTAATTATCGTAAAAACAAACAAAGCAGTAATTTTTGCGACATCTTGCGCAACATACACTCCTGGAAATTGAAATAAGAACACCGTGAATTCATTGTCCCAGGAAGGGGAAACTTTATTGACAAATTCCTGGGGTCAGATACATCACATGATCACACTGACAGAACCACAGGCACATAGACACAGGCAACAGAGCATGCACAATGTCGGCACTAGTACAGTGTATATCCACCTTTCGCAGCAATGCAGGCTGCTATTCTCCCATGGAGACGATCGTAGAGATGCTGGATGTAGTCCTGTGGAACGGCTTGCCATGCCATTTCCACCTGGCGCCTCAGTTGGACCAGCGTTCGTGCTGGACGTGCAGACCGCGTGAGACGACGCTTCATCCAGCCCCAAACATGCTCAATGGGGGACAGATCCGGAGATCTTGCTGGCCAGGGTAGTTGACTTACACCTTCTAGAGCACGTTGGGTGGCACGGGATATATGTGGACGTGCATTGTCCTGTTGGAACAGCAAGTTCCCTTGCCGGTCTAGGAATGGTAGAACGATGGGTTCGATGACGGTTTGGATGTACCGTGCACTATTCAGTGTCCCCTCGACGATCACCAGTGGTGTACGGCCAGTGTAGGAGATCGCTCCCCACACCATGATGCCGGGTGTTGGCCCTGTGTGCCTCGGTCGTATGCAGTCCTGATTGTGGCGCTCACCTGCACGGCGCCAAACACGCATACGACCATCATTGGCACCAAGGCAGAAGCGACTCTCATCGCTGAAGACGACACGTCTCCATTCGTCCCTCCATTCACGCCTGTCGCGACACCACTGGAGGCGGGCTGCACGATGTTGGGGCGTGAGCGGAAGACGGCCTAACGGTGTGCGGGACCGTAGCCCAGCTTCATGGAGACGGTTGCGAATGGTCCTCGCCGATACCCCAGGAGCAACAGTGTCCCTAATTTTCTGGGAAGTGGCGGTGCGGTCCCCTACGGCACTGCGTAGGATCCTACGGTCTTGGCGTGCATCTGTGCGTCGCTGCAGTCCGGTTCCAGGTCGACGGGCACGTGCACCTTCCGCTGACCACTGGCGACAACATCGATGTACTGTGGAGATCTCACGCCCCACGTGTTGAGCAATTCGGCGGTACGTCCACCCGGCCTCCCGCATGCCCACTATACGCCCTCGCTCAAAGTCCGTCAATTGCACATACGGTTCACGTCCACGCTGTCGCGGCATGCTACCAGTGTTAAAGACTGCGATGGAGCTCCGTATGCCACGGCAAACTGGCTGACACTGACGGCGGCGGTGCACAAATGCTGCGCAGCTAGCGCCATTCGACGGCCAACACCGCGGTTCCTGGTGTGTCCGCTGTGCCGTGCGTGTGATCATTGCTTGTACAGCCCTCTCGCAGTGTCCGGAGCAAGTATGGTGGGTCTGACACACCGGTGTCAATGTGTTCTTTTTTCCATTTCCAGGAGTGTATAAAAACGGGCGTTCGCAATAAATCTGTACAAAAACATGCCCCATTAACATTTACGAAAATGTTTCTAGTTTATGATAATTTTGAGGCAAATCAGTCATACTGAATCATGTCTCGGAATATTGGTGACGATGATTGATGGAGAATTATAGAATGAATTTTGATGCAATCTTCCCGGGAATTAATTTCACGATTCTCCTGTTACAATGCGCTGCAATTTTGCAAGCGGTTTACGAAATTTTTAACTTGCCTGTAAAAGTAAACATCACAAGGCTGCACCAAAGAAGTGCATTTTTGAGGTATGAGTTTCAGAGACCAAGTTGGCATATTTTCGTCATTTTGAAAAATTGCATCATATGTCTCCGGAATCGTTTGACCTCCCCAAGAGTCAATGAGAGGTAAATATTTACTCTCCCCGACGAAAGATTTTAAACATTTGCGGAGAAAATCCATGTATAAAACTGTTGTTCCTTTTCCAGACTGCGATGATGTTACAATGACGTTCGTATAAGTACTGCCATAGCCATCTATTAATTAGTGAATACGAGGTCCGAAATGACTGGTCGCTTCTTGTAAGCATATGAAGACATGTGGGAGCAGTTTTCCGGATAATGTTATTGAATATTGTGCGGTGTACGAATGCGTCACTTTATTCAAATCCGACTTTTTCACGAAAACTGTTTTACGTACTTTTTCAGTGAGATTGTTATTGGTATCCTAAAACAATAGAATTTTTAATATTAAACAATATTCGAATGTGTATGTAAATATTTTTTTCTATAATTAAATTTGAATTGATATATTTTACATCGGTAAAAACATTTTGTACGCAGAAAACATGTATTTACGTGTTTGGTCAGTATTTATCGCATAATCCTCGTCGTGGTATTGAGGGATTAACCGGCACGTCTGCCGACGAATGGCCTCCGCAGACGCCTGGATGGCCTCCATTACGCCGCTTCTTTTTTCGAAACCAGTTCCGTGATCTTGCGTTGTGAAATTCTGTTCTTCTGTTTAAATGCTGTGACCCATCGATCACACGCCTTGAATTTGGTGGGTCCTATGGAGACATCCAATTATCATGTCTGAGCCTGCTTTAACCGTGACCTTCACCCAAATTATTTCACATTTCGGATCTCCGTCAATTTCCTTCGATACTATTGCACTTCTTATCACTATAAACACGCCTCCCCCTTCACTGTCCAGCCTGTCTGTGCGGTAAACATTCCAATCTGAGTTTAGAATTTCATTACTGTTTACATATGGTTTCAGCCAACTTTCTGCCCAAAGTACTATGTGGGCATAGTGACCGTTTATTAATGAGAGCAGTTCTGGGACCTTTCTATAGACGCTCCTGCAATTCACTAATAGCTCATTAATATTGTTATTCCCCGTTGCGTTTTGCCTACTACTACCTTGTCGCGTCTCAAGAGGGGTCTTGTTGGGCCTAGGGAGGGAATTCTCTAACCTAAAAAACCCACATGTGCACTCCACACGTACTCAGATACGCTTGTAGCCGCTTCCTCACGCCTGACCTATTCAGGGGGACCCTACATTTCTACAGCCGATAGCGGAGGTCGAGAATATTGCACCCCAGATCTCCGCAGAATCGTCTGAGCCTCTGGTTTAAGCCTTCCACTCGGCTCCAAACCGGAGGACCACGATCGGTTCTGGGAACGATACTACAAATAGTTAGCTCTGGTTCCACCCCGCGAGCGAGGCTTTCCGCCTGCACCAACTCCGCCAACCACCTGTATGAACTGATGATGACCTCTGGACCCAGACGGCAGGAGTGCCATTGGTGCCGACATGAGCAACAATTTGCAGTCGGGTGCACCCAGTGCTCTCTATCACCGCCGGCAGGGCCTCCTCCACATCTCGGGTGAGACCCTCCGGCAAGCAGACAGAGTGAACACTGGCCTTCTTCCCCGACCTTTCCGCTATTTCCCTAAGGGGCTCCATCACCCGCCTAACGTTGGAGCTCCCAATAACTTATAAACCCCTCCCCCCGTGTGCTGGCTCAGACCTTGCTGAAGGAGCGGCCACATGTCCACTCACAGGCGGAGTGGGCGTTGCCACACTGCCAGCCTCCACATTGACCCTCCGCCTCGTGCGCCGCGAACGCCGCTGAAGCCGCCACTCCCCTTGGGGAGAGGGTGGCCCAGCCGCGCCCGGTACCCGCGAAGATGTCTCGACAGCAGGGATAGTGGGTGAAGCATGTATAACACCTGGGGTGTAACTCGCAACGCACCAGACTCCCCACTGCCGCTACACTCCGAGGCAGCAGCCTGAAGATGGCGGACCGCGGCCGTCAACACGCTCAGCTGTTCGCGAACAGTGGCCAGCTCCCCCTGCGTCCGTACACAGCAGTCACACATCCTATCCGTCCTAAGAAATCAATTTACTGTAGAGAGTTAGTCAACTTTTAACTAGACTGCTAATTCACTAAAGGCGGCTGATAGTTGACTAAACTGTGGTTACTAGACACTTCTTGTAGAAAACAATAAAAAGGCACTACCTGTCTGAGGACTGTATTGAAAACACTAGCACTACTAGCACTATGGCTGACTAAAGGGACTCTCTCTGACTGTATTCAAAACAAACACGAAATCTATAGAACACTATTACTAGCACTCTACAATTAAAGCTTCCTAAAAGCAAAAACACACGGAGGAAGCAGTGACAAGTGAAAAAAAAATACAGTTAATACTTAAATTAACGTAGGTCGCTGCACAGGAGACATGACGCAGACTGCAGTTAGGACGACACTGACACTAGTGGCACTATGGCTGACTAAAGGGACTCTTGAGATCAGTTATTGTCCTGAATGGTGGTTACAAAATTAATGGTGCGCGTTCTTGCCTGGAGAGTGAAAATGATAATGCATGAGGTAACTGGCCCGTATGGAACTACAGTGGGTAGAGACAGAACAAGTATTCAAAGTGTCCGTGAATATAGAGACATCGTAGCTGCGGCACATGTTCTCACGCTCGTATGCGCCATAAGGTCGCTCGATTTCGGGAATGCTTTCGGTAGGGTGAGTCACCAGTGCCTTCTTGAAACAATGACCCTACTGGATTTTCTGCAATATTTTGTCAAGGTAATTGGTATAATGTTGAAGAACAGCAGTTTGCAAATCATGATCAGTGGTCAGCTAACAAGGCAGCTCGCACTCAAGAGTTGTGTGCGCCGAGGTGGTCCTGTGTGGAGGGCCTCGTTCGCCACTGCCGCTGAGGCCCTGCTAGCCGCTCTGCAGAAACTGCTACGAGGGCTGCACGCATGCACACACACACACACCGCCAGAATATCGTGTGTTGGGCATACACAGGTGATGTGGATGTTGTGATCATTGGCGACAGCGACTGGGAGAAGGCATTGTAGGTAATCAGCAAATCCGAACTTGCATCAGGTGCGAAGCCGAGCAACATTAAATCACACGTGGAATATCTCTGCAAAACACGGGAGACCTTAATGTGTTGCCCCATACGGAAATTTTGGGTATCAGCTACAGTTATATATAAATCGTACAACAGCTGCAAACTCTACAAACATCCTTGCCAGTCTGCCAGCTAGCGCCAAAGAACATAGTGCGAGAAGACTTGATGATATCCAAAAGGCACACTTTTAAAATATGTACGTGGTTTTTAAAGTCAACTGTGTAGCAAAGGTTTTACCCAAACCACGTGAAACAGCAGCAAGATTTCTGTCAGCTCGTGGTAACATTTTCAAGGTAAAGTTTGACACGCTGACTCCTTCAGAAGGAAATGGCGCTGGGGGGGGGGGGAGGGGGGGGGGGAAGGAGAGAGATTAAATCTCACAATCTCTCAGATGTTGGGAGAATATCACAAGCTGTATTCGTGTGTTCCACACACGAGATGCGGAAGAAGACACACACGACCCTAGTGTCTCACTTAGCAGACGAAATTACTCCCACTGTCTTGAACCCAGCCATAGATGCATGGCTTTTATCATTTTGAACAATTTTTATTCGAACTCATTTATACTCGAACCAGAGTTCGCCCGTCGAATATGGTAAAAGTTAGGAACGTATACATGCAATTAACAGAAAAGGAATGCGGAAATGTGTCCGTACAAAAGTAGCTGCACTACAGATGGAAGGTCATTTGGATAAACATCAGCACCCTCAACTACCAACAAGTGTGAAACCTGCTCGGTAGAGGGCAGCAAAGTAGATATTTACGATCTTACTGTCGCAGGCAAAAACGCACTCAAAGACGTAAATACAAACCGAAAAGAAAAACGGATTACCCAAACTCACGCAAAAGCTACGTTTTCGACACATGTAGTTACAAATTAAACACTTTCCGTTACTCTCCTTTCATTCTACTGTGGAAACTAGTATTTTTTTTAAATCGACACACGGTCCTATATCAAAGCAAACTACGCTACTGGGCCAGACGGCGCGGCGCGTCTGTGCTCTTCGTGTTTCAAAACATGCTGCATAAACGTCTATAACTTCTCGATGCCTTCACTTACAATTTTAAACCTTTACACCGCCAAGCGACC